>NW_027189582.1:0-5000 GCF_040958095.1 Procambarus clarkii
AGGGAGAAGAGAGAGAGAGAGAGAGAAGAGAGAGGAGAGAGGAGAGAGAGAGAGAGAGAGAGACTGAGAGAAAAGGGAAGAGAGAGAGAGAGAGAGAGAGAGAGAGAGAGAGAGAGAGAGAGAGAGAGAGAGAGAGAGAGAGAGAGATGAGAGAAAAGGGAAGAGAGAGAGTGGACACATAGTTTCTTCACCAATGGAGTGGAAACGTCCAAGGAGGCCTGTAACTTGGAGACCCTGATTCAATTAGCCTCCCTATAGGCAGTGGTTGACAATAAGTATCATACTACTCACAACACCCCAGCGTCTGTTCGACACACACACCAGCTATAGTGCTAGTCTTTTGTCTACATAGTCTACACACAGACACACGTGCTCACATGCATACAGTAGTTTGCCACCAGACTAGTACCCGGGCTGAGAGGTATGACCTACGAGGAATGACTACGGGAATTAAACCTCACGTCGCTGGAAGACAGAAAAGTTAGGGGGGACATGATCACCACCTACATGATTCTCAGAGTAATTGACGGGGTAGATAAAGATAGTCTATTTAACACAATGGGCACACGCTCTTAAGGACACAGGTGGAAATTGAGTGCCCAAATGAACCATAGAGATATTAGAATTTTTTTTTAGTGTCAGAGTGATTGACAAATGGAATGCATTAAGCAGTGACGTGGTGGAGGCTGACTCCATACACAGTTTCAAGTGTAGATATGATAGATTCCAATAGGCTCAGGAACCTGTACACCAGTTGAATGACAGTTGAGAGGCAGGACCAAAGAGCCAGAGCTCAACCCCTGCTAGCACAAATAGGAGAGTACAAATAGGTGAGTACATACACACACACACACACACAAACACACACACACTGGAGGCAACTCCAGCGTGGCCTAGTCGGGGAGAACATGTTCTTAATCCGGATAAACCTGCATTCGAGCCTGTCGCATCGGTTGCAACTACAGGGCACAGATATTTTTTTAGCCAACCAGTTGGGCTGGATTTTAGAGCAACTGTCTCGCTTCGTGCAGGTCGGCGTTCAATCCCCGGCCGTCCAAGTGGTTGGGCACCAATCCTTTGTCCCTGTCCCATCCCAAATCCCTATCCTGACCCACTTCCAAGTGCTAAATAATCCTAATGGATTGGCGCTTTTGTCTGAGAGTTCCCTTCCTTTGTCACTTTTTTATGTATATTAATTAGATTTAGGAAGAGTCGTTGTCAGACCTGGTGTTCACGCGGTCACCAGTTCGAGCTCAACCCCTGTTGTGAGTGCTTCCGTTTTTTTTTGTGGACGCTGTCGTAGCCCAGCTGTGGGAGCGTCCTCAGTGGCCTCGCAGTCCGGAGTTCCACCCAGTGATAAGGGCAAGGCTTCTCTCACTGTTCACTAAATATATGCTCGGAAGACGGGACACCATGAGCGTAGCTCTCATCATGTAACTACACTTAGGTAATTACATAGGTAATTACACATACACACACACACACACACACACACAGTGTGTGTGTGATTTAGAGAGGCAGTGATTAGAGAGGCAGAAAAAAAAATTGAAAAAGGGATTGCAGACAAATGTAAAACAGAACCAGGTCTATTGTATAAATTCATAAACAACAAATTGCAGGTAAAGGATAATATTCAGAGGTTGAAAATTGGAAATACATTCACGAAAAATGAAAAGGAAACGTGTGAATCATTAAACGAAAAGTTCCAAAGTGTGATTGTACAAAATGAAATCTTCAGGGAACCAGATACAATAAGAATTCCAGAGAACAACATAGAGAACATAGAGGTGTCTAAAAACGAAGTGGAAAAAATGCTCAAGGAGCTAAATAAGAACAAAGCAGTTGGTCCAGATGGAGTTTCACCATGGGTTCTGAGAGAATGAGCACCTGAGCTCAGCATTCCTCTTCAACTGATTTTTTCAGGCATCCCTGTTTACAGGAGTTGTAGCTGATGTGTGGAAAAAGGCTAACATAGTTCGAATCTACAAAAGTGGAAGCAGGGAAGACCCCCATAATTATAGACCGGTATCATTTACAAGTGTAATACTCAAAATATTGGAAAAATAATTAAAACTAAATGTGTAGAACACCTGGAGAGAAATGATATAATATCAGACACACAGTATGGTTTTCGATCTGGAAGATCCTGTGTATCGAATTTGCTCAGTTTCTACGATCGAGCAACAGAGATTTTACAGGAAAGAGATGGTTGGGTTGACTGCATCTATCTGGACCTACAAAAGGCTTTCGATAGAGTTCCACTTAAGAGGTTGTTCTGGAAACTGGAAAATATTGGAGGGGTGACAGGTAAGCTTCTAACATGGATGAAAAATTTTCTGACTGATAGAAAAATGAGGGCAGTGATCAGAGGCAATGCATCGGACTGGAGAAATGCCACAAGTGGAGTACCACAGGGTTCAGTTCATGCACCAGTGATGTTTATTGTGTACATAAATGATCTACCAGTTGGTATACAGAATTATATGAACATGTTTGCTGAAGATGCTAAGACAATAGGAAGGATAAGAAACTTAGATGATTGTCATGCCCTTCAAGATGACCTGGATAAAATAAGTATATGGAGCACCACTTGGCAAATGGAATTTAATGTTAATAAATGCCATGTTATGGAATGTGGAATAGGAGAACATAGACCCCACACAACCTATATATTATGTGAGAAATCTTTAAAGTATTCTGATAAAGAAAGAGATCTAGGGGTGGTTCTAGATAGAAAATTATCACCTGAGGACCACATAAAGAATATTGTGCGAGGAGCCTATGCCACGCTTTCTAACTTCAGAATTGTTTTTAAATACATGGATGGCGATATACTAAAGAAATTGTTCACAACTTTTGTTAGGCCAAAGCTAGAATATGCAGCGGTTGTGTGGTGCCCATATCTTAAGAAGGACATCAACAAACTGGAAAAGGTGCAAAGACATGCTACTAAGTGGCTCCCAGAACTGAAGGGGAAGAGCTACGAGGAGAGGTTAGAGGCATTAAATATACCAAAACTAGAAGACAGAAGAAAAAGAGGCGATATGATCACTACACACAAAATAGTAACAGGAATTGATAAAATCGATAGGGAAGATTTCCTGAGACCTGGAACGTTAAGAACAAGAGGTCATAGTTATAAACTAGCTAAACACAGATGCCGAAGAAATATAAGAAAATTCACTTTCGCAAACAGAGTGGTAGACGGTTGGAACAAGTTAGGGGAGAAGGTGGTGGAGGCCAAGACCGTCAGTAGTTTCAAAGCGTTATATGACAAAGAGCGCTGGGAAGACGGGACACCACGAGTGTAGCTCTCATCCTGTAACTCCACTTAGGTAATTACACACACACACACACACACACACACACACACACAGAAGACTGTTTGAGGCTTCAAAAACAGAAGAGGACTGTTTGAGGCTTCAAGAAGACCTAGACAAACTGAAGGAATGGTCGAACAAATGGTTGTTAGAGTTTAACCCAACCAAATGTAATGTAATGAAGATAGGTGTAGGGAGCAGGAGGCCAGATACAAGGTATCATCTGGGAGAGGAAATTCTTCAGGAGTCAGAGAAGGAAAAAGACTTGGGGGTTGATATCACGCCAGACCTGTCTCCTGCAGCACATATCAAGCGGATAACATCAGCGGCATATGCCAGGCTGGCCAACATACGAACGGCATTCAGAAACTTGTGTAAAGAATCATTCAGAACTTTGTATACCACATATGTCAGGCCAATCCTGGAGTATGCAGCCCCAGCATGGAGTCCATATCTAGTCAAGGATAAGACTAAACTGGAAAAGGTTCAAAGGTTTGCCACCAGACTAGTACCCGAGCTGAGAGGTATGAGCTACGAGGAGAGACTACGGGAATTAAACCTCACTTCGCTGGAAGACAGAAGAGTTAGGGGGGACATGATCACCACATTCAAGATTCTGAAGGGGATTGATAGGGTAAATAAAGACAGTCTATTTAACACAAGGGGAACACGCACAAGGGGACACAGGTGGAAACTGAGTGCCCAAATGAGCCACAGAGATATTAGAAAGAACTTTTTAGTGTCAGAGTGGTTGACAAATGGAATGCATTAGGAAGTGATGTGGTGGAGGCTGACTCCATACACAGTTTCAAGTGTAGATATGACAGAGCCCGATAGGCTCATGAATCTGTACACCTGTTGATTGACGGTTGAGAGGCGGGACCAAAGAGCCAGAGCTCAACCCCCGCAAACACAACTAGGTGAGTACAACTAGGTGAGTACACACACACACACACACACACACACACACACACACACACACACACACACACACACACACACACACACACACACACACACACACACACACACGGGATTAGGCTTGATCCAAGAGCCAATGCTAAATTCTGCAGACACAACTAGGTGAGTACACACACACACACACACACACACACACACACACACACACACACACACACACACACACACACACACACACACACACACACACACATACACACACACACACACACACACACACACACACACACACACACACACACACACACACACACGGGATTAGGCTTGATCCAAGAGCCAATGCTCGATTCTGCAGACACAACTAGGTGAGTACACACACACACACACACACACACACACACACACACACACACACACACACACACACACACACGGGATTAGGCTTGATCCAAGAGCCAATGCTAAATTCTGCAGACACAACTAGGTGAGTACACACACACACACACACACACACACACACACACACACACACACACACACACACACACACACACACACACACACACACACACACACATACACACACACACACACACACACACACACACACACACACACACACACACACACACACACACACACACGGGATTAGGCTTGATCCAAGAGTCAATGCTCGATTCTGCAGACACAACTAGGTGAGTACACACACACACACACACACACACACACACACACACACACACACACACACACAGCGGG
>NW_027189582.1:10000-140121 GCF_040958095.1 Procambarus clarkii
TCTCTCTCTCTTGCTCTCTCTATCTACCTATCTCTCTCTCTCTCTCTCTCTCTCTCTCTCTCTCTCTCTCTCTCTCTCTCTCTCTCTCTCTCTCTTTCTCTCTCTCTCTCTCTTTCTCTCCCTTCCTATCTCACCCTCCCCCTGCCTAACTCTATCAAAACATATCAGGGAGAGGGACAAAATGGCAAGAGGACAAAGTGACCAAATGAAGGAAATGTTAGCCCAAGTTTTAGAGGAATTCAGGAGGGAGATGCATGAAATGAAGAATACCATTAACAACCTGCAAAATTAGCTGACAGCAACAAGGGAGAAGATCAAATCCCTCACAGAGAAAAATAATGAGGCTGAGCATCATATTATCATCCAAAGGGAAGGTAGATATGCTGCATTGGAAGGAAATGCCTCTGTACCTTAAACATTTGCAGAAATACCATGAAAGAGCTCAAAAGCAATGAACACAGTGAGGGAGATAGCCATGCAAGCAGCTACTTCACAGGAAGCAGCATGGTGCACCAGTCAGCTGCTGGAAAGAAAAGATCAGTGGTAGGCATAAAAAAACAGGAAGGATCCAATAGGCAAGAATGGAATAGCAAAGACAGAGTGCCAGTAAATGGGATACTGAAGGGATTAAAGATGGAATAGGCTGAACAAAACATAGAGAAGGTTTTCAGGTTGGGCTGGTACAACAAGGACACAAACCACCTGGTGAAGATAGTGTTTGCAAACAAGATGACGAAGGAGGTTATTCTAAAAAGGAAGAGTTATCTGCAGTATGTGGAGGAATATAAGAAAGTATTGCTCTATAGAGACTGGACAAAGGAGGAGAGAGGCAGGGCAGCAGAGGCAAGGAGGAAGCACAGGGTGAGAGGAGTAAACCAGGAAAGCACAGCCCCCAACACAACACTTCCAGAGACAAGAGGGGAACTCACAACCTGCATCCCACCAAAACCACAGGGGAGAGCAACACAACCACCTTCCTCTGCATAGAAACCCTCCCTACCTGCCCCCTCTCAAATGCTCACACAGCCCTCCCTCCCCCCCCCACTCCATTCAAACCAGATGACCACTCACCCATTCACACCTTGCCCTACCCCCTTTCCCCCCTCCCCCTCCATCCCATACCCTCCCTATCCCTCCTCCACCCTCACCCCATATCCTCCAATTACCCCTACCTCGTTACCTAATACCCTACCAGTCCCTCTTCCTTTGATCCCTCACACCCACCCTAAAATCCTCTGAGACCCTGTTAACCACCTCACAGATCTTCACACCCCGCTTCCTCAATCAGCAGAACGCTCACCAAAAAGGGGGGATAAGAGAATGAACAGAAGAAAGTGAGCTTCAAGGCAATGTATACTAACATTGATGGGATTACAAATAAAACAAGTGAACTTGGAGAGTGGGCACTAGAAGAAAACCCAGACATAATAGCACTTACAGAAACAAAGCTAACGAAAACCATAAAAAATGGAGTGTTTCCACAGGACTACTAGGTAGTGAGGAAAGAGAGAGAAGGAAGAGGAGGAGGAGGAGATGATGTAGCTCTGCGAATAAGAAAAGGCTGGAGTTTTGAGGAGATGGTTATTAAGGGCTGTGAAGATTTCAGTGAATACATAACCGGTACCACAGCAATTGGAGGACAAAAAATGATGGTAGTAGTCATAAATAACCACCACCCCCACCAGGCAGGAATATGATAGTGTGACGATAATCTCCTTCAAGAGATTGAGCCTGCTCTTCCCTCCACAATTACGTCGTTGAAATTATATAAAACTACTATGGAAGAAATGTCCAACAACGACAACAACACCAGCAAGGTTTGCCAGAGCGCAAAACGTTGCAGCCACACACCTGTTCGGACTCAAACCGCCAAACTACTTGTTGATCGCTACCGGCCCCGCTGATTGGTCGCCGGTCTGGCTGCACCTGCACTCGCCCCCCCATACTACTTGATGTCTGGGGTCGCCACGACCTCAGACCTCAGAATGTTCAGTGCTTTCGTAGTTATCACTCCTCCCGGCTAGACGTTAGCGTGTACTGAGAGAGGTGATAGCTTAAAGCCAATATTCCAGCACCTCCCATTTAACTTTGTGTTGCACTTCTTGTTATTTTGCCTTAACGTAACTTTTCATTGTGTCATTTAAGTATTCTTATTATTTTGATTGATTGATTTTATTATAAGAATTTGTTTGTCCATTTTTTTCATGTTTTGATTTATTTAACGTAATTAAAATTTCATTGTTAAAATTTACTTGTGTTTTGTGTGTCTTCTCCTTACCTTACCACAGACGAAGTTCCAGTTTTTTCTTTTTTTTTATAACTATGTGACGAGGCCATACCCCTAGCCTTAAACAGCCGAACACCAACGCGTTACCGTCACAAGTTATATGGGGGCCTGTCCTAGGAGCTTCACTCAGGTACTGGTGCCAAGTGGTAATTTATGGTAAGCGTATTTAACTTTGTTAACGTAGCTTTACTATTTTTCATATTCACTTTCATTTTTTATAAGGTGCGGTGTATTGTGCATTACGAGAGTAACATATAGTGAAGGTGAGACAACTTTGGATTACGTGGTGACTGTAGGCCGCAGTCATACTCTTAATTGGTCATCTCTCCCTCCGTGTTATTACTCGTATTTACCATCTATGTCCCTTGAATATTTCTCATTCTGACAGATCATCATATTGGTACCCTGGTACTGTGGTCTGCCCCGGGTCAAGAGTACCCAATCTTCTGCAATCTGACTGTAGGAGGACAAAGAGGGCCATAGTTCCTCTAGCTCGAACTTTAGTTGCTGAATTGGGACCTCAGCAGCAGTTCTCGTCACCAGTTGACACCTCGCACCCCTACACGTCAGTCAGAGATGATGATACATACAACGGTAGGGAATTAGCTTACTTTTCAGAGCACAAAAGTTCGCTAATTCTGTAAGTATCATATTAAATTCAGTAGGAAAAACTTGCTTTATATCCTATAGAGACGTGGCAAGGTATGCCTACATCCTTGGACTACCAATTTTACTTTTGAAGCATTTAACTGTTTCATTTGTTTTCGAAACTCTGTTTCATTTGTTAGTAGGATTTTCTTGCCCTTATCCTCTTACATGAGTACCGGGTACAAGATTTCCTGCGCCCTTGATTTAATTTAATCATTTAACATCTTTTACTTAACTTTAATTGTTAAAGATCTCACAGCATAGGTACCAGTTGCCACGTTGTCCTGTTTCTGACATTCACTATTGAATATTCGTGTACCTTTATTTGCTAATTTCACCATGTTTCGTCTCCAAGCTTTCCGTACAAATCCAGCAGGTGAAATAGGGACTTTAAGTCGTGCCAAGAGGACTGAATTACAAACTCTTGCACATGAGTATCAACTAGAAGTTCCCTACCAAGCCAACAAAAATGACCTACACAACCTGTTGCTGGATTACTATTTAGAGCAAGGTAAGATAGACTCTGAAACTCATGAAACTTACTATATTACAGATAAAACTGATTTGGCGACGATGAAACTCAAACTAGAACTGGCCAAGATTGAAGAACGAACAGCTGCCATACGGAGGGAAGAACAAGAACGAGAAATCACCCTCAGAGAACGCGAAGCTGCTTTGAGAAGAGACGAACAAGAACGCGAGGCCGCTTTGAGGAGAGACGAACAAGAACGCGAAGCTGCTTTGAGGAGAGAAGAACACGAACGTGAGGTCGCATTACTCCGTGAACGTGAACGTGTACAGCTTGAAACCAAACAACGCGAGTTGGAAATACAACGCGAACATGACAAGCAACAAGCGACTCTGGCTCTAGAGTGTCGTCAACGCGAAATCGCCTTGGAAACTTCACACTTCACTCAACGCCAGCAAGCTACTGCCAATCTTCCCGTCAGTTTTAATATATCACATGCAAGTAAGTTAATGCCATCCTTTGTAGAAGCAGAAGTTGAAGTGTTTTTCACCACCTTTGAAACCCTTGCTAATCAACTCAGTTGGCCTGTCGACCAATGGGCCACACTTCTCAGAGTCCATCTTACAGGTAGAGCTGCAGTCACACTCAGTACTTTGGCGTCTGAGAATGACTACCACACTCTGAAACAAGCAGTGTTGGACGCCTACCTACTTTCCACCGAAAGTTATAGAAGGAAATTCCGTGACCACCTGAAGGCAAGTACCACTACCTTCCTTGAGTTTGCTAACACGAAACGGAGGTATTTCATGAAATGGCTGGAAGCAGCACATGTCTCTACTTTTACAGAACTCGTCAACCTGATGCTTGTTGAAGAATTCTTGAGACGTGTGCCGCCTCCTGTCCGCCTCTACTTAGCAGATAAAGAAGAAACCGACTACCTGAAGTGTGCTAAGTCGGCTGACACTTACAGCCTCATCCACCGGCTGACACCTGAACCATCCTCCAGTAAGAAGTCGTGGTACAGTTACGAGAAGGTGAGCCCCGATCAAGCTGGTTCACAACTGTACTGCAAGTATTGTAGACTCTATGGACATACCATAGACAAGTGTGGTAAGTCTCAATACAAGGGAACCACTGACCAACAAAGACCCAAACCAACTCCTCCTAAGTCCGGTAAGCCTGTGATGAATGTTGGTGTTGATGTTAATGATCTTTCTCTTTTCAGTAACCACCTGTATACTGGAACTGTCTCTGCCAACGGTTCAAATCCGGAGGGACGTTTCAAATTGAAGATCTTGAGGGACACAGCGGCTCTACAATCGATCATCTTGAAGTCGGCTGTGCCCAACATCGTCTACACCGGAGAAACCGTCTTCATCACTGACCTCACTGCTACCACTCCATACCCTCTCGCCAGAGTCCACCTGGATTGTCCCTACGTGAACGGGGAAGTCCAAGTCGCCGTCAGGAAAAAGCCTTTTCCCATGCCTGGAGTGCAACTTCTCCTAGGCAACGACTTGGCAGAAGACCTGCAACCGACCAACCTGATCGTCATGGACAAACCCCAGGTGTGTAACTCTGTGCCAATAAACCCTATTCTTGAGTATGTTCCAGCAGAGGTTCAAGAGAGTGATGAAGTTTCTCCTCCGGTTCTCGTGACCACCCGTGCACAAGCCGCACGTCCACAGCCAGCTGACTCTACTGCTACCGCTGTCCCTCAAGACCCTCAGAAACTCCCCCCGCATCTGACCAAGTTGGAGTTCCGTAAGTTGCAGAGGGAAGATCTTACTTTAACGCCATTGTTTTTCCAGGCTGAGACTCAACCCGACAGTATTCCTGGGTTCTTCCTAGAGAACGACTTGCTCTACCGCAGATATAGACCCAGTAAACTGAAGGAGGAGGACGATTGGGCCAACATCGAACAACTTGTGATTCCCACCAGCCTGCGGCCCACTATTCTACACCTAGCCCACGGAGCATTCTCCCACTACGGCTTCAACAAGACTTACCATGGGATTCGTCAAGACTACTACTGGCCAGGTATGGTAAATAACGTCAAACAGTACGTAAAACAGTGTCATACATGTCAGATGGCAGGCAAACCGAACATCTCCATTCCCAGAGCGCCACTGATTCCCATACAGGTGCCTGCGGAACCTTTCCACAGACTCATAATAGACTGTGTTGGTCCTTTACCTCGGACCAGTTCAGGTAACGCCTACATCCTAACCATCCTGTGTCCTACCACCAGATTTCCCATAGCAGTTCCAGTGAAGAACATCACGGCTGCTACGGTTATCAAACATCTATTGAAGATCTTCACTCAATACGGATTTCCCAGGGAGATTCAAAGTGACTGTGGTACCAACTTCACCAGTGATCTCTTCAAAAGGACACTGGAGGAGTTCAACATCAAACAGGTATTGTCCAGCCCCTATCATCCTGCTTCACAGGGTTCTCTTGAACGTAGTCATCAGACCATCAAAGCACTCTTGAAAAAGTTTTGTAGTGAAACCTCGAAGGATTGGGATAAGCAGATTGACCTTATAATGTGTATTTTCAGAAGTCTCCCCAATGAGTCCCTAGGAGTATCTCCTTATGAGATGCTCTACGGCCGTAAGTGCCGTACTCTCCTTAAGGCTTTCAAAGACTCTCTCAGAGATGCCACCTTCAGTGAGCATCAGAATGTGCCCCAGTTTCTTCAAAACCTTCAACACATTCTAGAGAGAGTCCACCGTTTTGCCCATAATAATCTATTGAAAGCCCAGGTGAGAATGAAGACTCATTACGACCAGACCAGCAAAGTAATAAAATTCAAGCCGGGAGACTTCGTCCTTGCCTATTTCCCTATCCCAGGTTCACCTTTACAAAACAGGTTTTCAGGACCCTACTGCGTCAAAGAGTGCAGGAATAATAACAACTACGTAATAGAGACTCCAGATAGGCGGCGGAAGACCCAGCTGTGCCACGTCAACCTCCTGAAGCAATATAATGGTACTCCTCCCACTGTCTTGACTAATTGTTCTACCTTCACAGAACCCTACATCCACAGTGAGACCTTCCCAGCTTCTCCTCCCGAAAGCACTGACAAGGAGTCAGCGCTTTCTAATTCCGAAATCCTTAATGATCTTCCCAAATGCTTTCAGGATAATAATCGTGCTCCTTTGCCCTCTTCTAATTCCACTCTCACCTCGTCAGATAAGCCCTTCATCCTCCATGTCGACGCCAATGGTACCGACGTTGGTGGTGTCGTGATGCAGCAACGAGGCGAGAAGAATACACCTGTCAGCGACTACTGCTACAAGGATCTACGGAACAATTGGCAAGGAGCTACACCTGAAAAGTGCTCGGTCCACCATCAACACGGACCACACCACCCTACACCACCTGCAGCACGCCCACTTCTCATCTCAACGTCTTCTACTATGGGCTTGCTAACTGCAGAAATTCAACCTGGAGACACGCTATACGAAGAGTCTGACAACATCTTAGCCCATGATCTCTCCAGAGTTTATGAAGTAGAAGCAACTCCACCCATTACTCCACCACATAACGACGTACTTCTTCCAGAACCGCAGGCTTCGGGGGAGAGTTGTGACGATAATCTCCTTCAAGAGATTGAGCCTGCTCTTCCCTCCACAATTACGTCGTTGAAATTATATAAAACTACTATGGAAGAAATGTCCAACAACGACAACAACACCAGCAAGGTTTGCCAGAGCGCAAAACGTTGCAGCCACACACCTGTTCGGACTCAAACCGCCAAACTACTTGTTGATCGCTACCGGCCCCGCTGATTGGTCGCCGGTCTGGCTGCACCTGCACTCGCCCCCCCATACTACTTGATGTCTGGGGTCGCCACGACCTCAGACCTCAGAATGTTCAGTGCTTTCGTAGTTATCACTCCTCCCGGCTAGACGTTAGCGTGTACTGAGAGAGGTGATAGCTTAAAGCCAATATTCCAGCACCTCCCATTTAACTTTGTGTTGCACTTCTTGTTATTTTGCCTTAACGTAACTTTTCATTGTGTCATTTAAGTATTCTTATTATTTTGATTGATTGATTTTATTATAAGAATTTGTTTGTCCATTTTTTTCATGTTTTGATTTATTTAACGTAATTAAAATTTCATTGTTAAAATTTACTTGTGTTTTGTGTGTCTTCTCCTTACCTTACCACAGACGAAGTTCCAGTTTTTTCTTTTTTTTTATAACTATGTGACGAGGCCATACCCCTAGCCTTAAACAGCCGAACACCAACGCGTTACCGTCACAATAGAAACAACATGGCCACCATTAACATAATAGATAGTAGCTTCTGTAGCTAGCAGGAACGAATCCAGAATACTAATCATGGGAGACTTCAACCCAGGGAAGATAGATTGAGAAAAGAGAGATCCACATGGAGGACCAGACACATGGAGAGCTCTGCTGCTGAACGTGGTAACAAGAAACTTTCTAAGGCAGCACATCAAGGGACCGACAAGAATGAGAGGAGAGGATGAACCAGCTATGCTTGATCTCATATTTACCCTAAATGAGTTGGATATAAGGGAAGTTAAGTTGGAAGCCCCCTTGAGAATAAGAGATAACAGTGTATAGATCTTTGAGTACCTGGTTAAGCTAGGAATTATCACCCTCAAAAATGAACTGGAAAACAAAGGGCTGGCATACCGAAAGAGAAAATATGAGGAGATGAGAAGTTTCCTAAGGGATATGCCTTGGGACTTGGGACACAGAACTCACAACTAAGTCACTACTAGACATGATGGTCTGTGTCACCCAAAAGAGTCAGGAGGCAGTAAAATGGTTTATCCCGGCCCGACAGGAAAAAAACGAAAAGCAAAGAAGAATCCGTGGTTTAACAGGGCATGTATGGAAACAAAGGAACTGAACAAAAGGACGTGGAGGAACTTCCAAAATAACAGAACACCAGAAAGCAGAGACATACCATAGAACCAGGAACGAGTATGTTAGTGTGAGAAGAGAAGATAAGAAAAAGTATGAAAATGATATAGCTAATAAAGCCACGACCGAACAAAAGCTACTCCTCAGTCACATCAGGAGGAAAACAACAGTTAAGAAACAAGGGATGAAACTTATATCGGGTGAGGACAGGTACACAGAGAATGACAAAGAGGTGTGTGAGGAACTCAACAAGAGGTTCCAGGTGGTCTTCACAATAGAACAAGGAGAGGTGGCAGTAAACCAGGCGGCCTTGGAAGGGTTCGAAATTACAAAAGATGAGGTCAAGAGGCATCTGGTGGATCTGAACGTGAGAAAGGCTGTTGGCTCAGACGGAATCTTACCATGGGTATTGACAGGAGGAGGAGGAGCAGGAGCCCGAGCCCTTTGCTTGCCACTCTCCATAGTGTACAGTAAGTCACTGGAGAAGGGACACCTACCAGAAATATGGAAGACTGCTAATGTGGTCCCAATATACAAATAAGGTGACAGACAAGAAGCACTGAACTACAGGCCAGTGTCCTTGACTTGTATACCATGCAAGGTGATGGAGAAGATCGTGAGAAAAAACCTAGTAACATATAATGTTAAGGTGACTATTTGGTGAGAAGGGACTTCGTGACTTCGTATGATGAACCCATCAACATGGGTTATGGGAGGGTAAATCTTGCCTTACAGGCATAATAAAATAAAGGTGACAAAGATTAAGCAAGAAAGAGAAGGATGGGTGGACTGCATTTTTCTGGACAGTCGGAAAGCCTTTGACACAGTACCCCAAAAAAGGCTGATGCATAAGCTGGAGAAACAGGCAGGAGTAACTGGTAGGGCGCTCCAGTGGATAAGGGAGTACCTAAGCAATAGGAAGCAGAGAGTTACAGTGAGGGGTGAGACCTCAGTATGGCGTGAAGTTACCAGTGGAGTCCCACAGGGCTCTGTACTCGGACCTATCCTGTTTCTTATATACGTAAATGATCTCCCAAAGGGTATAGACTCATTCCTCTCAATGTTTGCTGACGACGCCAAAATTATGAGAAGGATTAAGACCGAGGAGAACAGCTTGAGGCTTCAAGAAGCCCTGGACTAGCTGCAGGAATGATCGAACAAATGTGCTGTTAGAGTTAAACCCAAGCAAATGTAATGTAATGAAGATAGGCGTAGGAAGCAGGAGACCAGATACAAGGTATCATTTGGGAGATGAAATACTTCAAGAGTCAGAGAGAGAGAAAGACCTAGGGGTTTTTATCACGCCAGATCTGTTCCTTGAAGCTCATATCAAGAGGATAACATCAGCAGCATATGCGAGGTTGGCTAACATAAGAACGGCCTTTAGAAACTTGTGTAAGGAATCTTTCAGAACATTATATATCACATTTGTCAGACCAATCCTGGAGTATGCGGCTCCAGCTTGGAGTCCATATCTAGTCAAGCATAAGACTAAACTGGAAAAGGTTCAAAGGTTTGCCACCAGACTAGTACCCGAGCTGAGAGGTATGAGCTACGAGGAGAGACTACGGGAATTAAACCTCAATTCGTTGGAAGACAGAAGAGTTAGAAGGACATGATCACCACATTCAAGATTCTCAAGGGAATCGACAGGGATGATAAAGACAGGCTATTTACCACAAAGGGCACACGCAGTAGGGGACACAGGTGGAAACTGAGTGCCCAAATGAGCCACATAGATATTAGAAAGAACTTTTTTAGTGTCAGAGTGGTTGACAAATGGAACGCATTAGGAAGTAATGTGGTGGAGGCTGACTCCATACACAGTTTCATGTGTAGATATGATAGAGCTCAATAGGCTCAGGAACCTGTACACCTGTTGATTGACGGTTGAGAGATGGGACCAAAGAGCCAGAACTCAACCCCACAAGCACAACTAGGTGAGTACACACACACACACACACACACATGGAAACGAGGAGCCTAAAATTGTGACCAAAGGACAAGAGGTCCTGGAAAGGAGACTTGATTACAGAAAAGGGGACTACAGAAGGACAAGGGACTACCTGGAAGAAGTGCAGTGGGAGGAAGAACTTAGAGGAAAAACAGTGCAAGGTATGATGAACCAAGTCAAATTGAAATGCAAGGAGGCTGAAGAGAGATTTATTCCAACAATAAAAGAGAAAAGCAGGAGGGAATATAATAACTCATGGTTTAATAGAGTGTCAGGAAGCAAAGGTGAGAAGCAGGAGGGAGTGGAGAAAGTACAGAAGACAAAGGACAGAGGAAAACAGGATTAGATGTAACAGAGCTAGGAATGATTACATTAAGATAAGACGAGTGTCGGAAAGAAATTATGAGAATGATATTGCAGTCTAAGCGAAAAAGCAAGCTAAATTACTACATAGCCATATAAGAAGGAAGATGTCGGTAAATGACCAAGTGACAAGACTGAGGAAAACAGAAGGGGCATATACAGAAAGCGACAAGGAAATCTGCGAGGTACTGAATGCAAATTTCCATGGAGTGTTCACAACCGAGCCTGAGCAGCTCCCATTGTTAGAAGCGATTACCCTAGATGAAAGATTATCAGATATAGAGGTGACAGCAGAGGAGGTAATGAAACAGTTGACAACACTGGATGCAAATAAAGCTGTTGGACCAGACAAAGTATCACCGTGGATACTTAAAGAGGCAGCGCAGACTCTCAGCGTGCCTCTGGCAATGATCTTTAATGAGTCACTTATGTCGGGAGAATTGCCCAGTTGCTGGAAGGAGGCAAATGTCGTACCGATTTTCAAGAAAGGTGATAGGGAGGAGGCACTTAACTACAGACCCGTATCACTGACAAGCATCCCCTGCAAAATACTTGAAAGAATAATTAGGCTAAGACTTGTTGAGCACCTGGAGAGCATTGGGTTTGTAAACAAGCACGAACATGGGATCTGGACAGGGAAATCATGCCTAACAAACCTTTTAGAATTCTATGATAAAGTAACAAGGATAAGGCAGGACAGAGAAGGCTGGGCAGACTGCATATTTCTTGACTGCCAAAAGGCCTTTGATACAGTACCGCACATGAGACTGCTATACAAACTTGAGAGGCAGGCAGGAGTAAGCGGAAAGGCCCTAGTATGGGTGAAGAACTACCTAACAGGAAGGAGCCAGAGGGTAATGGTAAGGGGCGAGAAGTCGGACTGGCGAACAGTAACAAGTGGAGTACCTCAAGGGTCGGTACTGGGACCAATCCTCTTTCTAATTTATGTAAATGATATGTTTACAGGAGTGGAATCATACATGTCAATGTTTGCGGATGACGCAAAATTAATGAGAAGAGTTGTGACAGACGAGGATTGTAGGATTCTCCAAGAGGACTTAAACAGGTTGCAGAGAAGGTCAGGGAGATGGCTACTGGAGTTTAACACCAGTATATGTAAAGTTATGGAAATGGGATCAGGTGATAGGAGATTAAAGGGACAGTACACAATGAAGGGGAACAGCCTACCTGTAACGATTCGAGAAAGAGACCTGGGAGTGGATGTGACACCTAATCTAACTCCTGAGGCACATATAAATAGGATAACGACAGCAGCGTACTCTACACTGGCGAAAATTAGAACTTCATTCAGAAACCTAAATAAGGAGGCTTTTAGTGCACTTTTCACTGCCTACGTGAGACCCGTCTTAGAGTATGCCGCGCCATCATGGAGCCCCCACCTGAAGAAACACATAAAGAAACTGGAGAAGGTTCAGAGGTTTGCAACGAGGCTTGTCCCAGAGTTACGAGTGATGGGATATTGAGAGCGTCTGCAGGAACTGAACCTTACGACACTAGAGAAAAGAAGGGAGAGAGGAGATATGATAGAGACATATAAAATACTCAGGGGAATTGACAAAGTGGAAATAGATGAAATCTTCACACGAAATAATAACAGAACGAGGAGACATGGGTGGAAACTGGAAATTCAGATGAGTCACAGATGTTAGGAAGTTTTCTTTTAGCGTGAGAGTAGTGGAAAAATAGAATGCACTTGGGGAACAAGTTGTGGAAGCAAATACTATTCATACTTTTAAAACTAGGTATGATGGGGAAATGGGACAGGAGTCATTGCTGTAAACAACCGATAGCTGGAAAGGCGGGATCCAAGAGTCAATGCTCGATCCTGCAAGCACAAATAGGTGAGTACAAATAGGTGAGTACACACACACATAACGAGAGCGGATAACTATAGTTCACGACTGTTGATAGTCGGCGACTTCAACTTGAAGTCCATAGACTGGGAAGCATATGAAGCTAAAACAGAAGATTTCTGGACGTGTAAATTTGTAGACCTCATCCTAGAAACATTTTTGTATCAACATGTTAAACAAGCTACGAGGATGAGGGAAGGGGACGTTCCCTCCATGCTAGATTTGATATTTACCAGGAAGGAGGAAGAAATATTTGACATTCAGTACCCTTCCTTGGGTAAAAGTGACCATGTCTTTTTGGGAATAAAGTATGCAATGCGTTATAATCTGGAACAAAATATGAAGGTTAATGCAATTGAAAAACCTGACTTTAGGAGAGGACATTATGGGAACCTTAGATAAAATTTTAGTGAGTATAATTGGACAGACTTGTTGCTAGGCAAGGAAGTGAATGAGATATATGTCACGTTTTGTGAAATATATGATAAAGGCACAAAAAAATTTATACCAAAACAGAGAAGCAGAACTAGGAAACAGGATTGGTTCAACAGAAAGTGCGAGAGAGCCAGAGACCAAAAGAAACAAAAATGGAATCAATACAGGAAGAGGCCAAACCCACAAACATACCAGCGATACAAAGATGCGAAACACAACTACACAGCAGTGAGGAGAGAGGCAGAAAGAAATTTTGAAAAGGGGATTGCAGACAAATGTAAAACAGAACCAGGTCTATTCTATAAATTCATAAACAACAAATTACAGGTAATGGATAATATTCAGAGGTTGAAAATGGGAAATAGATTCACGAAAAATGAAAAGGAAACGTGTGAATCATTAAACGAAAAGTTCCAAAGTATGATTGTACAAAATGAAATCTTCAGGGAACCAGATACAATAAGAATTCCAGAGAACAACATAGAGAACATAGAGGTGTCTAAAGACGAAGTGGAAAAAATGCTCAAGGAGCTAAATAAGAACAAAGCAGTTGGTCCAGATGGAGTTTCACCATGGGATCTGAGAGAATGAGCACCTGAGCTCAGCATTCCTCTTCAACTGATTTTTCAGGCATCCCTGTTTACAGGAGTTGTAGCTGATGTGTGGAAAAAGGCTAACATAGTTCGAATCTACAAAAGTGGAAGCAGGGAAGACCCCCATAATTATAGACCGGTATCATTTACAAGTGTAATACTCAAAATATTGGAAAAATAATTAAAACTAAATGTGTAGAACACCTGGAGAGAAATGATATAATATCAGACAGACAGTATGGTTTTCGATCTGGAAGATCCTGTGTATCGAATTTGCTCAGTTTCTATGATCGAGCAACAGAGATTTTACAGGAAAGAGATGGTTGGGTTGACTGCATCTATCTGGACCTACAGAAGGCTTTCGATAGAGTTCCACTTAAGAGGTTGTTCTGGAAACTGGAAAATATTGGAGGGGTTACAGGTAAGCTTCTAACATGGATGAAAAATTTTCTGACTGATAGAAAAATGAGGGCAGTGATCAGAGGCAATGCATCGGACTGGAGAAATGTCACAATTGGAGTGCCACTCCACTTGTGGAACCCTGGAGAACAGGGTTCAGTTCTTACACCAGTGATGTTTATTGTCTACATTAATGATCTACCAGTTGGTATACAGAACTATATGAACATGCTTGCTGATGATGCTAAGATAATAGGAAGGATAAGAAACTTAGATGATTGTCATGCCCTTCAAGATGACCTGGACAAAATAAGTATATGGAGCACCACTTGGCAAATAGAATTTAATGTTAATAAATGCCATGTTATGGAATGTGGAATAGGAGAACATAGACCTCACACAACCTATATATTATGTGAGAAAACTTTAAAGAATTCTGATAAAGAAAGAGATCTAGGGGTGGTTCTAGATAGAAATCTATCACCTGAGCAAAGAAAGAGATCTAGGGGTGGTTCTAGACAGAAAACTATCACCTGAGGACCACATAAAGAATATTGTGCGAGGAGCCTATGCCACACTTTCTAACTTTAGAATTGCTTTTAAATACATGGATGGCGATATACTAACAAAATTGTTCACGACTTTTGTTAGGCCAAAGCAAGAATATGCAGCGGTTGTGTGGTGCCCATATCTTAAGAAGGACATCAACACACTGGAAAAGGTGCAAAGACATGCTACTAAGTGGCTCCCAGAACTGAAGGGGAAGAGCTACGAGGAGAGGTTAGAGGCATTATATATACCAAAACTAGAAGACAGAAGAAAAAGAGGCGATATGATCACTACATACAAAATAGTAACAGGAATTGATAAAATCGATAGGGAAGATTTCCTGAGACCTGGAACGTTAAGAACAAGAGGTCATAGTTATAAACTAGCTAAACACAGATGCCGAAGAAATATAAGATAATTCACTTTCGCAAACAGAGTGGTAGACGGTTGGAACAAGTTAGGTGAGAAGGTGGTGGAGGCCAAGACAGTCAGTAGTTTCAAAGCGTTATATGACAAAGAGTGCTGGGAAGACGGAACACCACGAGCGTAGCTCTCATCCTGTAACAACACTTAGGTAATTACGTACGAAATGTTGGTGAACGACCAAGTGACAAGACTAAGGAAAACAGAGGGGCCATATAATGAAAGTGACAAGGAAATCTGCGAGGCACTGAATGCCAGCTTCCATGGAGTGTTCACAATCGAGCCTGAGCAGTTCCCATTGTTAGAAGAGATTACCCTAGATGAAAGACTATCAGATATAGAGGTGACAGCAGAGGAGGTAATGAAACAGTTGACAACACTGGATGTAACTAAAGCAGTTGGACCAGACAAAGTATCTTCGTGGATACTAAAAGAAGCAGCGCAGGCTCTCAGTGTGCCTGTGGCAATGATCTTTAATGAGTCACTTATGTCGGGAGAATTGCCCATTTGCTGGAAGAAGGCAAATGTCATACCGATTTAAAAGAAAGGTGATAGGGAGGAGGCACTTAACTATATACCTGTATCACTGACAAGCATCCCCTGTAAAAT
The DNA here is from genome assembly GCF_040958095.1 of Procambarus clarkii. Classification (NCBI taxonomy): domain Eukaryota; kingdom Metazoa; phylum Arthropoda; class Malacostraca; order Decapoda; family Cambaridae; genus Procambarus; species Procambarus clarkii. Next base: position 25,511 of record NW_027189582.1, read on the forward strand.
ACTTGAAAGAATAATTAGGCTTTGACTGGTTGCACACCTGGAGAACGTTAGGTTTGTGAACAAACATCAACATGGGTTCTGGAAAGGGAAAACGTGACTAACCTTATGGAATTCTATGATAAAATAACGAGGATAAGACAGAACAGAGATGGTTGGGCAGACTGCATATTTCTGGACTGCCAAAAACCCTTTGATACATTACCGCACATTAGACTGCTGGTCAAGCTCGAGAGGCAGGCGGGGGTGGGAGGAAAGGCTCTAGCATGGATAAGGAACTCTCTAACAGGAAGGGGCTAAGAGTTACGGTAAGGGGTGAGATGTTGGACTGGCGAACAGTATCGAGTGGAGTACCTCAAGGAACTGTGCTGGGACCAATTCTATTTCTAATATATGTTACCGACATGTTTACAGGAGTAGAGTCCTACATGTCGATGTTCGCAGATGACGCAAAGTTGATGAGAAGAGTTGTGACAGATGAGGATTGCAGGATCCTCCAAGAGGACCTGAACAGGTTGTAGATATGGTCAGAGAAATGGATATTGGAGTTCAACACGAGCATATGTAAAGTTATGGAAATGGGACTATAGGTAATAGGAGACCAAAGTGATAGTACACAATGAAGGGGAACTGCCTACCTGTGACAACGTGAGAAAGAGACCTGGGTGTGGACGTAACACCTAACCTATCCCCTGAAGCACATATAAATAGGATAACGACAGCAGCGTTCTCTACACTGGCAAAAGTTAGAACATCATTCAGAAACCTAAGTAAGGAGGCATTTAGGGCACTTTACTCTGCCTATGTGAGGCCAGTTCTAGAGTATGCCGCCTCATCATGGAGTCCCCATCTGAAGAAGCATATATGGAAACTGGAAAAGGTTCAGAGGTTTGCAACGAGACTTGTCCCAGAGTTACGAGGGATGGGGTATGAGGAGCGCCTGAAGGAACTGTGCCTTACGACACTAGAAACGAGAAGGGTGAGGGGGGACATGATAGCAACATAAAAAATACTCAGGGGGATTGACAGAGTGGACAGAGACGAAATGTTCACAAGGAATAGTAACAGAACATGGGGACATGGGTGGAAGCTGGGAACTTAGATGAGTCACAGGGATGTTAGGAAGTTTTCCTTTAGCATGAGAGTAGTATGAAAATGGAATGCACTTGGGGAACAGGTTGTGGAAGCAAATACTATTCATAATTTTAAAACTAGGTATGATAGGGAAATAGGACTGGAGTCATTGCTGTAAACAACCGATGCTCGAAAGGCGGGATCCAAGAGTCAATGCTCGATCCTGCAGACACAAATAGGTGAGTATACACTCATCTTTGTGGAACATCTGGATATTCTGGATTTATGATATAGGAATATCTGGAGTGGAAGAACTTTGTATCACAACATCAGCATGGGTTCAGGGATAGCAGATCATGCCTCACAGGATTGATTGAATTCAATGACCAGGCAACAAAAATCAGGCAAGGAAGAGAGAGCCAGGCAGACTGCATATTTTGGGAATGCCAGAAAACCTTTGACACAGTAGGGGAAGGTACTCCACTGGATAAGGGAGTACCTAAGTAACAGAAGACAGAGAGTCACTGTGAGAGGTGAGGGTTCGGATTCGTGAGGTGTCACCAGTGGAGTCCCCACAGGGAGCAGTTCTTGGGACTATAATGTTCCTAATATACGTAAATGATCTCCCAATGGGAATAGAGTCGTTCCTCTCAATGTTTGCAGATGATGCAAAAATTATGAGAAGGATTAAGACAGAGGATGATAGTTTGAGGCTACAAGATGATCTAAACAAACTAAAGAAAAGATCAAACAAATGGCTACTAAAATTTAACCCAAGTAAATGAAGGGTAATGAAACTGCGGGATGGAAATAGGAGGCCAGACACTGGATTCCGAATGGGAGATGAAGTCCTTCACGAAACGGACAGAGAGAAAGCTTTGGGAGTTGATACCACATCAAGACTCAGTTCACATTAATTGATCATTTCAAAATTATTCAATGTCAACCAATATTATTTTACTAGTTGTATATGAAAAGTGCTGAAATTAACCCAAGTTTCAGTACTGCAGCGTAAATAGAAAGTGAGATTTTTTTTTTCAACGTTTTTTACACATTTTCAAGTCCACACTTCAGAACACAGGTTTCTGATATAATTATTCTGTGACACTTTTCTGACACATTAGCATATAATAAAAGACCTTGAGATATAGAATTTCCAAAACATCTTTAGTTTTTCTAATACAAATGTTCAAAGTTCCCAAATTTTTTTTTGCAAATATGGCATGTTTATTGCTATTATAAAATCAATAAATGAACTTAGAGAAAAATGAAAGCCCCCAATGTAGAGACATGCCCTCCACATATACTGTGTAAGTTTCATGTAAATTGAATAAAAAATGAATCAGTTTTGTAAACGTTTGTGTCAACTGAAAAAAAAAACAGAAATGAATAAAGTCTAAGGTTCTAAAATCTGTGGCTGAGGTTGACATCAACCAATTTTCTCCAACATTGGCATCCTTACAGATAGGCTTACGTACAGTCAGGTGTGTAAGTTTGATGCAAATCGCCCGAAAAAAAAAAAAAAAAAAAAAAAAAACTTTTTTTTCTTATTTTTTTTTCAATTAAACTAATTATAATATTTATTTAATATATACTATTGTGCTAGCAATGGGTCATAGCTATGATTTCAGTTGACACTTTTGATTGATAATCGATTTTGACCATTTTGGCATAATTTTCACAACTACTTCAATATTTTTTTTCTCCCTTCCTATTTATGCTACGATGCTGAAACTTGGACCGGATGAAACACTTTTCACATAGAACTTGTCAAAAAAGTTTGATTGAAATCGAACGTGTTTTCATTTGTTGCATTTTTAGGGCAAATTGGAACCTAAGGCCCCCTTAAGACACAAATTGCAATCTTGTTATTTGCAATATAGATACACAATAATATAATCTCTACAATATAAATCAAACCTCTACAATATAAATCAATAGCAACAATTTGCAAAGACACTCCTTCACCTCTACAAGATGCTCATTCGGCCAACCCTTGAATACCCGTACACCCCACTCACTCTGGCAAAGAAATCGAACATGCAGAAACTGCAACGGGTCCAGAACAGGGCACTCAGATTTGTTTCAAATGTATCACTCTTAGACAGAGTGCGCATAGAAGACCTTCATACCACACTGAGGATTGACCCACTGAATGTTCGCCTGAATCGCCTCTCAATCAAACAGCTATATAAAATGAAAAGTATGTACATGCCAAATCGTGAGGACCCATTTGTTGTCCTCAACACAACGAATTACGCTATGCTCGAGCAGCCCCACAGGTCGTGGAGGATGTCCCTCCAACAAAGGGTAAGAAGATACATCTACGACAGAGCCTACCCCAGGCCCAGGATCTTAAGCAACCTACCACAAGAGGATGAATGGCATCCGCCAGCCCCACTATACACCTAAGTCCTACGACCTGAAACCCACTGATTAAGGATTTAATAACTCCACTCAACCACCAACAACTGACTCAAAAACAAGCACAGCTCTCTAGGAAAAGCGGCGAGTAGCTACTTAATCAACCACCACCTGCACCATGGCTACTCACCGCCAGCTGATCAGGAAAAAAACAAAACAAAAAAAACGAGCCTTCTACTAGCCACCATATATCACCTACACTTTCATCCATCACTTCTCATTACAATCAACCCCAAAGTGGTTGGGCCACTTAACTGTAACCCCCCTCCTCTCCCTCACACCCTAATCCTTTTCAATTTTCCTACATCCTCCCCCCATCCTTCTGTTCCCGACTTACCAGTCCTATGGTCTTCAAACTCGGAAACTCCTACAACCCCCCCCCCCCCCCTGCAGTAAGATTGCAATGTCTAGGAGGGCTAATGATAACACTGATAACCCACTTTCAATTCCACGTTAACACTTCGTCCCATGGACGACAAAATCCTAATGATTAAATCTTTATTTTAATGCTAGAGAGCAAATACGTTAATTAAGAACATAAGAACAAAGGTAACTGCAGAAGGCCTATTGGCCCATACGAGGCAGCTCCTGTCTATAACCACCCAATCCCACTCATATACATGTCCAACCCGCGCTTGAAACAATCGAGGGACACCATCTCCACCACGTTACGCGGCAATTGGTTCCACAAATCAACAACCCTGTTACTGAACCAGTATTTACCCAAGTCTTTCCTAAATCTAAACTTATTCAATTTATACCCATTGTTTCGTGTTCTGTCTTGTGTTCTGTTCTGTTTCGTGTTCAGTTGGTTAGAGGTGTTTGTTTGGGTTTAAACTGTTAGTAGATAGAGGTATGGGAATTGATTTGGAGGAAGGAGGTAATAAAAGTATGTGTTTGTGGGAGAAAGGAATTGGCAAAACGATCAGGGAAAGAGAAGGTCCGCAAAATAACAATTCACTTAGGGTATATTACACTAACAGTAGAAGTCTAAGAAATAAAATTAACGAATTAAATGCTCTTGTCTGCACAGAAAAAATAGATATTATTGCACTTACCGAAACGTGGATGAATGTAGAAAATAGAGAACTATTAGCTGAATATCAAATAAATGGATTTAAACTATTTCACACAGATAGATATATTAGACGAGGAGGGGGAGTAGCCATATATGTTAGGGACAATTTGAAATGTTGTCTCAAAGAGGGAATCAAAACAGAGCCACACACAGAAACTATTTGGATTGAATTAAACGAAAAAGCTAATAATATTATAATAGGAGTAATATATAGGCCACCAAATTTAGACAGAATGGAAGCAAAACATCTATGGGATGAAATATCTAGAGCATCTAGATCTAACAGTATTTATGTCATGGGTGACTTTAATTTTAGCGGAATAAACTGGTTGAACAAAACAGGGAATAGTGAAGCAGAAGATTTTCTAGAATTAATTGACGATTGCTTTCTTACGCAACACATTAAGGAACCAACACGGGAAAATAATATTTTAGATTTAGTGTTAACTAACAGGGAAACGCAAATTAATGACATCGAAATAGGGAGTGAGCTAGGGAGCAGTGATCACAAAGAAATCAGATTTAGCATAGAATGGAATAGACCAGTAGGAGAAAATTCTGTTAAAGTGCCAGATTTTCGAAAAGCTGATTTTAATAGCCTAAGAAATTTTTTGGGTCAAATTGATTGGAAAGGCTTGGGTATGGGGTGTGGGCCGGTCTTGGAGCGAGACATGAACCCAGCGATAGGTGACTTAAATGGGGATTTCGATGTGGATTCAATATATAACTTATTTAAGAATATTCTAAACAAAGCACAGGAACGTAGTATACCATACAAATTGAATAGATCGTATACTAATGACCCAAAGTGGATAACAAAGAATTTGAAGAACCTTATAGGTAAAAAGAGAGCTTGGTACAAAAGGATTAAAAATGGGGAGGTCACTTTAGAACAGGAATTCGTACAACTGGTTAGAAATGTTAAAAAAGAGATAAGGAAAGCAAAAAGAAACTATGAAGTTCGCATAGCAGGGCAAGCAAAGACAAATCCTAAAGGGTTTTTTCAGTTATATCGTACTAAGACTAGGGAAAGGATAGGTCCATTAAAAACTGAGACAGGTCAAATAACAGATAGTGATGAAGAGATGAGTAGTATTTTTAATAAATATTTTGTATCTGTATTTACTAAGGAGGAACTTAACAATATGCCTTCAGCCGAACAAGTCTATGTGGGTGGGGACGAGGACAGGTTGACGAGTTTAGCAGTTACCAGGGAGGATGTTCTTAAACAAATAGTAAAACTCAAACCAAACAAATCCCCAGGGCCGGATGAAGTGTTTGCTAGGGTGCTTAAAGAATGCAAAGAGGAGCTTTGTGACCCACTGTCAACCATATTTAATAAATCAATAGAGTCAGGCAGAGTGCCAGAGTTTTGGAAAGTTGCTAATGTGATACCAGTTTTTAAGAAAGGAGATAGATCACTTGCGTCTAACTATCGACCAATTAGCCTAACGTCTATTGTGGGAAAGTTACTCGAATCTATAATAGCAAATAAAATTCGTCTTCATCTTGAAAAACATAAATTAATAATTGAGTCGCAACATGGTTTTATAAATGGCCGTTCATGTTTAACAAATTTGTTATCTTTTTATTCTAGCATTGTTGAGGCAGTTGATAGTGGTAAGGATTGCGATGTTGTATACCTTGACTTTAGCAAAGCTTTTGATACAGTGCCACATGAAAGACTGATTAAAAAAATAGAGTCTCATGGTATTGGGGGTGCTATATTAAGCTGGATTAGGGCATGGCTATTCCAAAGGAAACAGAGAGTTAGTATAAATGGAATCAAGTCAGAGTGGGAAAATGTTGTAAGTGGAGTGCCTCAAGGCTCTGTCCTGGGACCTCTGTTGTTTATAATATATATAAATGATTTAGATTCAGGTTTGAGTAGCAACATTTGCAAATTTGCCGATGATACGAAAATCGGTAGGGAAATTAATTCGGAGGAGGACTCACTATCACTTCAAGTTGATCTAGATAGGGTTTTGAAATGGTCAAAGGATTGGCAGATGCAGTTTAATGCTGATAAATGTAAAGTTCTGAGGTTAGGTAATGATGATAGAGTTACAAGATACGAGCTAGATGGTGTTGTGATTGCGAAGTCGGATTGCGAAAGGGATCTGGGAGTTATGATTAGTAAGAATTTAAAACAAAAGGATCAATGCATAAATGTTCGTAATAAGGCAAATCGGACACTTGGATTTATTAATCGCAGCGTTAGTAACAAGACACCTGGTGTGGTTCTCAAGCTATATCTTGCTCTAGTTAGGCCCCATTTAGATTATGCAGTTCAGTTTTGGTCGCCATATTATAGAATGGATATAAATTCACTTGAACGTGTCCAGCGTAGGATGACTAAGTTAATTCCCCAAATTAGAAATCTTTCATATGAAGAAAGATTAACAAAGCTTAAGTTGCATTCACTGGAAAGGCGAAGAGTTAGGGGTGACATGATAGAGGTTTACAAGTGGATGAATGGACATAACCGGGGGGATATTAATAGGGTATTAAAAGTATCAACACAGGACAGAACACGAAACAATGGATATAAATTGGATAAGTTTAGATTTAGGAAAGACTTGGGTAAATACTGGTTCAGTAACAGGGTTGTTGATTTGTGGAACCAATTGCCGCGTAACATTGTGGAGGTGGGGTCCCTCGATTGTTTCAAGCACGGGTTGGACAAGTATATGAGTGGGATTGGGTGGTTATAGAATAGGAGCTGCCTCGTATGGGCCAATAGGCCTTCTGCAGTTACCTTTGTTCTTATGTTCTTATGTTCTTATGTGTTGATATTTTTAATACCCTATTAATATCCCCCCTGTTATGTCCATTCACCCACTTGTAAACCTCTATCATGTCACCCCTAACTCTTCGCCTTTCCAGTGAATGCCACTTAAGCTTTGTTAATCTCTCTTCATATGAAAGATTTCTAATTTGGGGAATTAACTTAGTCATCCTACGTTGGACACGTTCAAGTGAATTTATATCCATTCTATAATACGGCGACCAAAACTGAACTGCATAATCTAAATGGGGCGTAACCAGAGCAAGATATAGCTTAAGAACCACACCAGGTGTCCTGTTACTAACACTTCGATTAATAAATCCCAGTGTCCTATTCGCCTTATTACGAACATTCATGCATTGAACCTTTTGTTTTAAATTCTTACTAATCATAACTCCTAGAACCCTTTCGCAATCCGACTTCGCAATCTCAACACCATCTAGCTCGTATCTTGTAACTCTAACATCATTACCTAGCCTCATAACTTTACATTTATCATCGTTAAACTGCATTTGCCAATCCTTTGACCATTTCAAAACCCTATCTAGATCAACTTGAAGTGATAGTGAGTCCTCCTCAGAATTAATTTCCCTACCGATTTTCGTATCATCGGCAAATTTGCAAATGTTGCTACTCAAACCTGAATCTAAATCATTTATATATATTATAAACAACAGAGGTCCCAGGACAGAGCCCTGAGGTACTCCACTAACAACATTATCCCACTCTGACTTAACCCCATTTATACTAACTCTCTGTTTCCTTTGGAATAGCCATGCCCTAATCCAACTTAATATAGCACCCCCAATAAGAACATAAGAACATAAGAACAAAGGCAACTGCAGAAGGCCTGTTGGCCCATACGAGGCAGCTCCTATTTATAACCCCCCAATCCCACTCATATACATGTCCAACCCATGCTTGAAACAATCGAGGGACCCCACCTCCACAATGTTACGCGGCAATTGGTTCCACAAATCAACAACCCTGTTACTGAACCAGTATTTACCCAAGTCTTTCCAAAATCTAAACTTATCCAATTTATACCCATTGTTTCGTGTTCTGTCTTGTGTTGATACTTTTAATACCCTATTAATATCCCCTGGATTAGGATTAGGGCATGGATTAGGGCATGGCTATACCAAAGGAAACAGAGAGTTAGTATAAATGGAATCAAGTCAGAGTGGGAAAATGTTGTAAGTGGAGTGCCTCAAGGCTCTGTCCTGGGACCTCTGTTGTTTATAATATATATAAATGATTTAGATTCAGGTTTGAGTAGCAACATTTGCAAATTTGCCGATGATACGAAAATCGGTAGGGAAATTAATTCGGAGGAGGACTCACTATCACTTCAAGTTGATCTAGATAGGGTTTTGAAATGGTCAAAGGATTGGCAGATGCAGTTTAATGCTGATAAATGTAAAGTTCTGAGGTTAGGTAATGATGATAGAGTTACAAGATACGAGCTAGATGGTGTTGTGATTGCGAAGTCGGATTGCGAAAGGGATCTGGGAGTTATGATTAGTAAGAATTTAAAACAAAAGGATCAATGCATAAATGTTCGTAATAAGGCAAATCGGACACTTGGATTTATTAATCGCAGCGTTAGTAACAAGACACCTGGTGTGGTTCTCAAGCTATATCTTGCTCTAGTTAGGCCCCATTTAGATTATGCAGTTCAGTTTTGGTCGCCATATTATAGAATGGATATAAATTCACTTGAACGTGTCCAGCGTAGGATGACTAAGTTAATTCCCCAAATTAGAAATCTTTCATATGAAGAAAGATTAACAAAGCTTAAGTTGCATTCACTGGAAAGGCGAAGAGTTAGGGGTGACATGATAGAGGTTTACAAGTGGATGAATGGACATAACCGGGGGGATATTAATAGGGTATTAAAAGTATCAACACAGGACAGAACACGAAACAATGGATATAAATTGGATAAGTTTAGATTTAGGAAAGACTTGGGTAAATACTGGTTCAGTAACAGGGTTGTTGATTTGTGGAACCAATTGCCGCGTAACATTGTGGAGGTGGGGTCCCTCGATTGTTTCAAGCACGGGTTGGACAAGTATATGAGTGGGATTGGGTGGTTATAGAATAGGAGCTGCCTCGTATGGGCCAATAGGCCTTCTGCAGTTACCTTTGTTCTTATGTTCTTATGTTCCCTTTGTTATGTCCATTCACCCACTTGTAAACCTCTATCATGTCACCCCTAACTCTTCGCCTTTCCAGTGAATGCAACTTAAGCTTTGTTAATCTTTCTTCATATGAAAGATTTCTAATTTGGGGAATTAACTTAGTCATCCTACGCTGGACACGTTCAAGTGAATTTATATCCATTCTATAATATGGCGACCAAAACTGAACTGCATAATCTAAATGGGGCCTAACTAGAGCAAGATATAGCTTGAGAACCACACCAGTGGTTCCACAAGGTGTCTTGTTAGTAACAAGACACCACAAGGTGTCTTGTTACTAACGCTGCGATTAATAAATCCAAGTGTCCGATTTGCCTTATTACGAACATTTATGCATTGATCCTTTTGTTTTAAATTCTTGCTAACCATAACTCCCAGATCCCTTTCGCAATCCGACTTCGCAATATCAACACCATCTAGCTCGTATCTTGTAACCCTATCATCATTACCTAACCTCAGAACTTTACATTTATCAGCATTAAACTGCATCTGCCAATCCTTCGACCATTTCAAAACCCTATCTAGATCAACTTGAAGAGATAGTGAGTCCTCCTCCGAATTAATTTCACTACCGATTTTCGTATCATTGGCAAATTTGCAAATGTTGCTACTCAAACCTGAATCTAAATCATTTATATATATTATAAACAACAGAGGTCCCAGGACAGAGCCCTGAGGCACCCCACTTACAACATTTTCCCACTCTGACTTGACTCCATTTATACTAACTCTCTGTTTCCTCTGGTATAGCCATGCCCCAATCCAGCACCCCCAATACCATGAGACTCTAACTTTTTAATCAGTCTTTCATGTGGCACTGTATCAAAAGCTTTGCTAAAGTCAAGGTACACAACATCGCAATCCTTACCACTATCAACTGCCTCAACAATGCTAGAATAAAAAGATAACAAATTTGTTAAACATGAACGGCCATTTATAAAACCATGTTGCGACTCAATTATTAATTTATGTTTTTCAAGATGAAGACGAATTTTATTTGCTATTATAGATTCGAGTAACTTTCCCAAAATAGACGTTAGGCTAATTGGTCGATAGTTAGACGCAAGTGATCTCTCTCCTTTCTTAAAAACTGGTATCACATTAGCAACTTTCCAAAACTCTGGCACTCTGCCTGACTCTATTGATTTATTAAATATGGTAGACAGTGGGTCACAAAGCTCCTCTTTGCATTCTTTAAGCACCCTGGCAAACATTTCATCCGGCCCTGGGGATTTGTTTGGTTTGAGTTTTACTATTTGTTTAAGAAAATCCTCCCTGGTAACTGTTAAACTCGTCAACCTGTCCTAGTCCCCACCCACATAGACTTGTTCGGCTGAAGGCACATTGTTAAGTTCCTCTTTAGTAAATACAGATACAAAATATTTATTAAAAATACTACTCATCTCTTCATCACTATCTGTTATTTGACCTGTCTCAGTTTTTAATGGACCTATCCTTTCCCTAGTCTTAGTACGATATAACTGAAAAAATCCTTTAGGATTTGTCTTTGCTTGCCCTGCTATGCGAACTTCATAGTTTCTTTTTGCTTTCCTTATCTCTTTTTTAACATTTCTAACCAGTTGTACGAATTCCTGTTCTAAAGTGACCTCCCCATTTTTAATCCTTTTGTACCAAGCTCTCTTTTTACCTATAAGGTTCTTCAAATTCTTTGTTATCCACTTTGGGTCATTGGTATTCGATCTATTCAATTTGTATGGTATACTACGTTCCTGTGCTTTGTTTAGAATATTCTTAAATAAGTTATATATTGAATCCACATCGAAATCTCCATTTACGTCACCTATCGCTGGGTTCATGTCTCGCTCCAAGACCGGCCCCCACCCCATACCCAAGACTTTCCAATCAATTTGACCCAAAAAAATTCTAAGGCTATTAAAATCAGCTTTTCGAAAATCTGGCACTTTAACAGAATTTTCTCCTACAGGTCTATTCCATTCTATGCTAAATCTGATTACTTTGTGATCACTGTTCCCTAGCTCACTCCCTATTTCGATGTCATTAATTTGTGTTTCCCTGTTAGTTAACACTAAATCTAAAATATTATTTTCCCGTGTTGGTTCCTTAATGTGTTGCGTAAGAAAGCAATCGTCAATTAATTCTAGAAAATCTTCTGCTTCACTATTCCCTGTTTTGTTCAACCAGTTTATTCCACTAAAATTAAAGTCACCCATGACGTAAATACTGTTAGATCTAGATGCCCTAGATATTTCATCCCATAGATGCTTTGCTTCCATTCTGTCGAAGTTTGGTGGCCTATATATAACTCCTATTATAATATTATTTGCTTTTTCGTATAATTCTATCCAAATAGTTTCTGTGTGTGGCTCAGTTTTGATTCCCTCTTTGAGACTACATTTCAAATTGTCCCTAACATATATGGCTACTCCCCCTCCTCGTCTAATATATCTATTTGTGTGAAATAGTTTAAATCCATTTATTTGATATTCAGCTAATAGTTCTCTATTTTCTACATTCATCCACGTTTCGGTAAGTGCAATAATATCTATTTTTTCTGTGCAGACAAGAGCATTTAATTCGTTAATTTTATTTCTTAGACTTCTACTGTTAGTGTAATATACCCTAAGTGAATTGTTATTTTGAGGCCCTTCTCTTTCCCTGATCATTTTGCCAATTCCTTTCTCCCACAAACACGTACTTTTATTATCTCCTTCCTCCAAATCAATTCCCATACCTCTATCTATATCTATCTATCTCCCATACCTCTATAATACCATGAGCTTCTATTTTTTTAATTAGTCTTTCATGTGGCACTGTATCAAAAGCTTTGCTAAAGTCAAGGTACACAACATCATCATCACTTATACCCATTGTTTCGTGTTCTGTCTTGTGTTGATATTTTTAATACCCTATTAATATCCCCCCTTGTTATGTCCATTCATCCACTTGTAAACCTCTATCATGTCATCCCTAACTCTTCGCCTTTCCAGTGAATGCAATTGAAGCTTTGTTAATCTTTCTTCAAGTGAAAGGTTTCTAATTTGGGGAATTAACTTAGTCATCCTACCCTGGACACGTTCAAGTGAATTTATATCCATTCTATAGTAAGGCGACCAAACCTGAACTGCATACTCTAAATGGGGCCTAACCAGAGCAAGATATAGCTGAAGAACCACACCAGGTGTCTTGTTACTAACGCTTCGATTAATAAATCCCAGTGTCCTATTTGCCTTATTACGAACATTCATGCATTGATCCTTTTGTTTTAAATTCTTACTTATCATAACTCCCAGATCCCTTTCGCAATTCGACTGCGCAATCTCAACACCATCTAGCCCGTATCTTGTAACTCTATCATCATTACCTAGCCTCAAAACTTTACAATTGTCAGCATTAAACTGTATCTGCCAATCCTTTGACCATTTCAAACCCCTATTTAGATCAACTTGAAGTGATAGCGAGTCTTCTTCCATGTTAATTTCCCTGCCGATTTTTGTATCATCGGCAAATTTGCAAATGTTGCTACTCAGACCTGAATCTAAATCATTGATATATATTATAAACAACAGAGGTCCCAGGACAGAGCCCTGAGGCACTCCACTTACAACATTTTCCCACTCTGACTTAACCCCATTTATACTAACTCTCTGTTTCCTTTGGAATAGCCATGCCCTAATCCAACTTAATATAGCACCCCCAATACCATGAGCCTCTATTTTTTTAATCAGTCTTTCATGTGGCACTGTATCAAAAGCTTTGCTAAAATCAAGGTACACATCATCACAATCCTTAACACTATCAACTGCCTCAACTATGCTGGAATAAAAAGATAGCAAATTTGTTAAACATGAACGGCCATTTGTAAAACCATGTTGCGACTCATTTATTAATTTATGTTTTTCAAGATGGAGACGAATTGTATTTGCAATTATTGATTCAAGTAACTTTCCCACAATAGACGTTGGGCTAATTGGCCGATGGTTTGACGCAAGTGATCTATCTCCTTTCTTAGAAATTGGTACCACATTAGCTACCTTCCATGCATCTGGCACTCTGCCTGACTCTATTGATTTATTAAATATGGTAGACAGTGGCTCTGAAAGCTCCTCTTTGCATTCTTTAAGCACCCTGGCAAACACTTCATCCGGCCCTGGGAATTTGTTTGGTTTTAGTTTTACTATTTGTTTAATTACATCCTCCCTGGTAACTGCTAAACTAGTCAACCTGTCCTCATCCCCACCCACATAGACTTGTTTGGCTGAAGGCATATTGTTAAGTTCTTCTTTAGTAAATAAAGATATCAAATATTTGTTAAAAATACTACTCATCTCCTTGTCATTATCCGTTATTTGACCTGTCTCAGATTTTAATGGACCTATCCTTTCCCTAGTCTAAGTTCGATATAACTGAAAAAACCCTTTAGGATTTGACTTTGCTTGCTCTGCTATGCGAACTTCATAGTTTCTTTTTGCTTTCCTAATCTCTTTTTTAACATTTCTAACCAGTTGTATGAATTCCTGTTCTAAACTGACATCCCCATTATTAATCCTTTTGTACCAAGCTCTCTTTTTACCAATAAGGTTCTTTAAATTATTTGTTATCCACTTTGGGTCATTAGTATTCGATCTATTCAGTTTGTATGGTATACTACGTTCCTGTGCTTTGTTTAGAATATTCCTAAATAAGTTATATATTAAATCCTCATCGAAATTCCCTTTTACGTCACCTATCGCTGGGTTCATGGCTCGCTCCAAGACCGGCCCCCACCCCATACCCAAGACTTTCCAATCTATTTGACCCAAAATATTTCTTAGGCTATTAAAATCAGCTTTTCGAAAATCTGGCACTTTAACAGAATTTTCTCCTACAGGTCTATTTCATTCTATGCTAAATCTGATTACTTTGTGATCACTGTACCCTAGCTCACTCCCTATTTCGATGTCATTAATTTGTGTTTCCCTGTTAGTTAACACTAAATCTAAAATATTATTTTCCCGCGTTGGTTCCTTAATGTGTTGCGTAAGAAAGCAATCGTCAATTAATTCTAGAAAATCTTCTGCTTCACTATTCCCTGTTTTGTTCACCCAGTTTATTCCACTAAAATTAAAGTCACCCATGACATAAATACTGTTCGATCTAGATGCTCTAGACATTTCATCCCATAGATGCTTTGCTTCCATTCTGTCTAAATTAGGTGGCCTATATATAACTTCTATTATAATATTATTTGCTTTTTCGTTTAATTCTATCCAAATAGTTTCTGTGTGTGGCTCAGTTTTGGTTCCCTCTTTGAGACTACATTTCAAATTGTCCCTAACATATATGGCTACTCCCCCTCCTCGTCTAATATATCTATCTGTGTGAAATAGCTTAAATCCATTTATTTGATATTCAGCTAATAGTTCTCTATTTTCTACATTCATCCACGTTTCGGTAAGTGCAATAATATCTATTTTTTTCTGTCCAGACAAGAGCATTTAATTCGTTAATTTTATTTCTTAGACTTCTACTGTTAGTGTAATATACCCTAAGTGAATTGTTATTTTGAGGCCCTTCTCTTTCCCTGATCATTTTGCCAATTCTTTTCTCCCACGAACACATACTTTTATTACCTCCTTCCTCCAAATCAATTCCCATACCACTATCTACTAACAGTTTAAACCCAAACAAACACCTCTAACCACTGGTTCCAACGAGTTCGCAACAGCAACAACCCCAGCCCTCGATAGATGCACCCCATCACGAGCATACATTTCATTTCTTCCATAGAAGTGTTCCCAGTTGTCTATGAAAGATATTGCATTTGATTTGCAATATCTTTCCAGCCGGCAATTGACACCAAGTGCCCTCGACATCCATTTATTTCCCGCTCCCTTTCTTGGAAGAATGCCACATATGATCGACATTCCTCCCTTGCTCCTAACTAATTCAATGGCTGTCCTGAATCTCTGTATTAGTTCCTCACTCCTAACTCGCCCAACATCATTACCCCCTGCACTAATACAAATAATGGGTTTATTCCCATTTCCCGTCATAATATCATTCATGTTTCCAACAATATCACCAATTTCAGCTCCCGGATAGCAAACCCTTAATCTGTTCCCCCTATCTCTGGCACAAAACGTTCTGTCTAAATACCTCACCTGGGAATCTCCCACAACCAAAATTTGCTTCGGTACCTCCTTAAGTTTCTGAGCAGCCTGAGGGGCCTGCGCTCAGCCGCTCCTCGCTGTTTTCCGTTCCGAGTGAACTGTAGGCTCACCACAGCACTCGTCCTCCAACACGGCAAATGAATTTGCTGTCCTTAGGGCGTCTGTAGGTGGCCTTGTCAAGGTTTTCTTAAGACCCCTGTCCTTCACATCTTAAGACCCATGTCCTTCATGTTAGCTCAATGACTTCGCCCTATGACAGTCAGTCAAAACCCAGTGACGTTAATTACCTTAATTATCTTGAGCCATTAATTAGCCATCCTACAGATAATTTGTCCAAAGCAATTACGTTACCACAATTTCCGTCGCCCTCCCGACAGTCCCTCACTACTGTGTACTCATCTAGTTGTACTCACCTAGTTGTGTTTGTGGGGGTTGAGCTCTGGCTCTTTGGTCTCGCCTCTCAACTATCATTCAACCGGTGTACAGATTTCTGAGCCTACTGGGCTCAGGATGCAGGATTGGGTCAGAAACTGTGTATGGGGTCAGCCTCCACCACATCATTACGTAATGCATTCCACCTGTTAACTACTCTGACACTGAAAAAGTTTTTTCTAACGTCCCTGTGGCTCATGCGGGTACTCAGTTTCCACCTGTGTCACCTTGTTCCCGTATGTACCACCCATGTTAAACAGTTTATCTTTATCAACCCTGTCAATTCCTCTGAGAATTTTGTAGGTGGTGATCATGTCTCCCCTTACTCCTCTGTCTTCCAGTGTCGTGACGTGCATTTCTCGCAGCCTTTCCTCGTAACTCATGCCTCTTAGTTCTGGGACTAGCCTAGTGGCATACTACTGAACTTTTTCCAACTTTGTCTTATGCTTGACATGGTACGGGCTCCATGCTGGGACTGTGTGAATTCACTATGATGAAGCTATTTACCCTAATTAGCTAGAATGATCAATTAGCTGCCCATGTACAGACAATTGCACCCGAATGCATTAAGTTATTCATTATTAACTTAAGCGTGAGCACTCGACCAGTACACCTCTTGATGTCTGCCGCGTGACTGGGTTAATGACCACAATATCCCACACCATACCTGCTCCTGCATACCTCTTCCCCTACACTTAGTAACATAGCGTGGAAATCAACTTTCTGTCTGATGTCCAAATATAATTATTGAAAATGCGAAGCATGTTTAGCACCCACTCCATTACATCCAGACACCAAATAAAATATTACTGCACACATGTTTAGTTCTTGTAACACATTACATCATAACGTAACGTAACGTGGAAATCAACTTTCTGCCTGATGATCAAATAAAATTTTTGAAAATGTGAAGCATGTTTATGGGGTGTTTGCGCTGTCTGTCCGTTATTCTGTCTCGTTAGGGTCAGGCGTTCGTTAGAGCTCGGTCTTGTCTCTCCAAATCGCTTAGTTGTCTGTCACCTAGCATCACCCCTCTCTCATCCCCCCATTAGTGCTCGATCCTACAGGTGTCTAATCTTCACCTTTTGTAATTCTCAATGGAATAGTCGGTGAGTGTTTTTTTTTTAACAGAGGAGCTTAGTTTTAGTTTTAACATACTTTCAGTTGATAGCCGTTAACTACGTAGGAATGGATAGACCAGTTGTCCTGAGCAAAAAGCCTTTTCTTTTCACTTGTGCAAAGTGAGCCAGACAAAATGTGGCATTATACTATTAGCATGGCAATACAAAACAAAGAAAAATGTAGCAATACTCTATTAGTTAAATAGTCAAAACACAAAACACGCATTATTTCACAGGCTTTTAAACTATTACAAGTTTCTTCCAGCAAATAAGGTTCCTTTAAGCAGTTCAACACATCAAATATAATGTGGGCAGATTTAGTTTTTTCACATTTCTTTTCGAGTGTGTTGATTTTGTTTTAAACAAAGGTGTGCCACTAGTCCATGAACTAAGAGGGATGAGTTAGGAAGAAACACTTTGTGAAATATGTACCATACCACGCTGGAAGACAGAAGAGTTTGGGGAGATGTGATCACTATGTACAAATTTTAATATTTTTTGTTAACTGTGTTATCACACCATATACCTCATAGTCTCTTCTTCTGCCTCTCACTAGTCAATAAACACAATTTTTGTATCATTTCTTGACTTAAATAGCACTCCGAAACATCTCTGCACATCTTAATTTTTCACTGACACATGCACAGCCATCAAAGGGTCTCTCACTACTGCATGGATGTCTTGTGTGTTAAATAAAGCGTCCCTACCTAGCTTATCATTTTATTTGAGAAACTTATATGTGATGATCATATCTCCCGAATCCACACAAAAAAACCACACATCACTCAACTTGTTTTCAAATCATAGCACCGGATCCTTTTTTTTTCCAGAAACTAAGTTTTGAGAATAAGCACAAAGTCACCAATTAGTATTCGTATCATCAAAGTTATTCTCAGATTATTTTCTAATTTAAAAAGTACTTCCACCATCCTACATCCATATTGAGAGATGGCAAACATAACTTGGTTATTGCATCTAGTTTTAAAAAGGGTTTGAATAAGAAGTCATGTTCCATAAAGAAAATACTTTAGAGCAACCATTATCTATGAGCAGTAAGAGGTAAACAGGATCCTCACATTCAATTTCCAAGCATTTTTGCATCATTTCTTGACTAAAATAGCACTCCAAAACATAGGTGGTCATTTTTATTCTCATTGACACACTTATAGTCAACAACAATTTGTTTTGCAGAGTGACCAGTTATTCACAGTGACGAGATTTCACGGTGTGCCCAATTTTAAGAGAGTTCACAGTGTATTAATATCGGTCGTGGATTTGTTATGTTATGTTTATGAAGATCATTAATGCTTCTTATTTTTACCGATTTCACTATGCCATGCTTTCAGTCTTCTCATGTTCTTTTTCAAATAAAGTTTACTTTCTGTTTTCCAGTAGCATCGCTTCACACTACATATATATTAATCAACTTTCAAATTCTTTACAACTTTAGTTCAGTTTCTTTCCACTATCATGGCTTTTTGTTGTTCCCCCCTGTCAGTATCTAGTTCAAGACCTCCTATTATCAATGTCATTATTGTTTGTCAACAAGTTATTTTTTAGATAGTTCAAATTATTTTGTGCTGATAGCATGGTTACCGCTTACTGTCTACCACCAATGTGTGAATCATATTTTCTCTTTCACAAAAACATATATATATATATATACTTGAACACTACCCCCTCACAGTCTTTTATTCGCATTATAGCTTAACACGCGCACTTGACTTTTACTTATTTTATATTTTCTCATTCTTTTCAAATAATTTATAGAAAAGACTGTTATACAACATCTAGGCTTTACATACATTCTTTTTCATTTATCATCTAATCATATGCATATATGTTTTTCTCCAGCTCGGTTGCGGTTTATCCTTATGTGTTCCATATACTTTCCCTCCATCATGCCCATAAAATATTTATAAATTGGCTCGGATCGAGGTTTGGATTGGACTCCGGTCCATAACCAGGACCAGAGGTCTAAGCCCGACCTCTGGCTTCCATGTATCTTGTCCTCCATGTGCGTCTCTGTTCTCCCAATGTATCTTCCATGGGTTAAAGTCTCCCATGATTACTAGTTCAGATCCATTCCTGCTAGCAAGAAAAGCTGCATTCTCTCTATTATGTTAATGGTGGCCATGTTGTTTCTGTCATATGCCTGTCTGAGTCTTTTGTCATTTGCTGATGGGTTATATATGACTACGACTATAATTGTTTGTTCTCCCGTTGCTATGGTACCTGTTATGTAGTCACTGAAACCTTCACAGCCCTCAATAACCATCTCCTCAAAACCGCAGCCTTTTCTTAACAGCAGAGCTACACCACCACCTCCTCTTCCTTCTCTCTCTCTCATCACAACACAGTAGTCCTGTGGAAACACTGCATTTGTTATGGTTTTTGTTACCTTAGTTTCTGTGAGTGTTATTATGTCTTGGTTTTCTTCAAGTCCCCATTCTCCAAGTTCATTTGTTTTACTTGTAATCCTATCTATGTTAGTGTACATTGCCTTGAAACTCACTTTCTTCTGTCCTTTCTCATGTTCCCTTCATAGTGAGCGTTCTGCTGGTGAGGGAAGCTGTTCCATTGGTGTGAGGATTTGCGGGGTGGATAACGGGGTCCCAGAGGATACTGGAGTCAGGGATGGGGGGTCAAGTGAAGGAGGTACAGGGAGGGTATGGGATGAAGGGGGAGGGAAGGACAGTGGGGGAAATGGTGGAGGGGGACATAGTAGGAGTAGAGGAGGGGTAGCAGGGTGGGAGTGGGGATGAGGGGGAAGGGAGAGTTGGCTGAGCATTTGAGTGGGGGCTTGGAGGGTTCAAGGTATTGGTGGTTTCTATGCACAGGAGGTTGGTGGAATTGCCCTTCTGTCTGGAGTTACTGGGTTACTGGTTGTGGGTTCCCCCTCACTACTGAGGAGGATGTGTTGGGAGCTGTGATTTCGTGGTTTTTGCCTCTCGTCCTGCACTTCTTCCTTGCTTCTGCAGCCATGACTCTCTCCTCCCTTGTCATTTCCCTCTGGATGAATACTTTTTTTTTAATTTTCCCACATATTGCAGGTAGTTTTTCCTTGTTAGAATCTTCTACTTTGTGGTCTCGTTTGCAAACACTATCTTCAACATGAGTTCTTTGTCCTTGTTGTACCAGCCTAACCTGAATACCTTTTCAATGCTATGTTCAGCCCCTTACATCTCTAGTCCCTTTAGTATTTCATTCTCAGCTGCTCTCTCCTTATTGTTCCATTCTGTCTTCTTGGAGCCTTCCTGCTCTTTAATACCTACAGCTACCACTGATCATTTTCTTTCCAGCAGCTGACTAGTGGCCTTTGCTACTTCCTGTGAGGTGGCTGCTTTCATTGCTACCTTCCTCACTGTGGACATTACTTTCTGGTTCTATTTTAGCATTTTTGCAAATGTTGTTTGTACTATGGCAGTCCCTTCCAATGTACAATTTTCATCTTCTCTTTGGATGATTATCTGAGTCTCAGCCTCCGTATTGTTCTTCTTGAAGGGTTTTAATCTCCTCTTTTGCTGCTGTCAGCCGCTTTGCAGGTTGCTTATTGTATTATTCATTTCCTGCATCTTCCATGCAGGAAATGGAGAATAAGATATCTTGTCCCCTGATGTCCTCCAAAACCTAGGCGAACATTTCCTTCATTTGGTCACATTAACTTTTCCATGTTCCATTGGTATTCTTTGCTGCCATGTTTGTCCCTGTTCCTACTATGTCTTATAGCGTTTGCCTGAAGGGGGGCAGAGAGAGAAAGAGATTGAGAGAGAGAGAGAGAAAGAGAGAGAGAGAGAGAGAGAGAGAGAGAGAGAGAGAGAGAGAGAGAGAGAGAGAGAGAGAGAGAGAGAGAGAGAGAGAGAGAGAGAGAGAGAGAGACAGAGAGAGACAGACAGACAGATAGACAGACAGACAGACAGTCAGACAGAGAGACAGACAGAGAGACAGACAGAGAGACAGACAGAGACAGACAGACAGACAGACAGACAGACAGACAGACAGACAGACAGACAGACAGACAGACAGACAGAGGGAGAGAGGATGAGGACAAACAGGGGGCTGGGATGGAGGTTTAATATCCTGGGGTGAGAAGTTGGTGGTAGGATGTTTGTGTCTGTGTGCACATGTGTATTCACCTAGTTGAATTCAGCTAGTTGTGCTTGCGGGGGTTGAGCTTTGCTCTTTCGGCCCTCCTCTCAACTGTCAATTAACTGTTACTAACTCCTTTTTCTTCCCACACCACACACACACACACACACCAAGAAGCAGCCCATGACAGCTGACTAACTTCCAGGTACCTATTTACTGCTAAGTAACAGAAACATTAGGGTGAAGGAAACTCTGTCCATTGTTTCTCGCCGGCGCCCGGGATCGAACCCAGGACCACAGGATCATGCGTCCAGCATGCTGTCCGCTCAGCCACCGGCCCCCCCATGTGTGAGTGTTGTGACGATAATCTCTTTCAGGAGAGATTGAGTCTGCTCTTCCCTATATCAGTCACGTCATTCTACAAGTACAAGATGCTACATTAAAGATACGTCCACCAGTAGCACAAAACGTTTTGACCAGGAAGCAAAGCGTACCTTGCACCACTCATCACGCCGGCTCACCGCCCGTCGTCAATGAGCTAACTACCTGTTCTCCGCCTGCCTGCTCCTGATTGGCTGGTGTATCACCGACAGCACACCTGCACCTGTACTCACGCCCTCTACCTGAGTCGACGTCTGGGCCAGCTCAAGCCGTCCTCCTCAGAATATTCCTGTGCTCTTAGAAGTTGACATCTCTCTCTGGTATACTAAGCCCGGGCTGTCGTACACTAAGGGAGGTGGCAGCTATAACCAATATTCTCAGCACCTGATATTTATTGTCTTGCACATTATTTTATTGTAGAGTAAATTTTCATCTAGTAATTATTCATGTTGTTTTGTTTGTTGACTTGTTTTGAATTTTACGTAAGCCAAGGTATTGTCTTTGTTCATATTTTGTTTTCTAAAGTAATTAAAATTTCATTGTTTATATTTTGTGTTTTACGTGTCTTCCAATTACCTTACCACTGACAAACAGGCAAGCAGTCTCTTTTTTTTTATGTAAGTGCGACCAGGCATTGACACCTGCCATTGGAGAACTGCCGAACATCAACACTCCAACACTTTACCATCACATTTCATGGGGGCCTGTCCAAGGAGCTTCACTCAGGTACTAGTACCAGAACGTAAATTTGTGGTAAGCGTACTTGGCTTTGGTACAGTTGCTTTTCACTATTTTCAATATTCAATTTTATTTTCATATGGTGCTGTGTGTATTGTACATTCCGAGAGTAGCATATGGTGAAGGTGAGACAACTTTGGATTACGTGGTGACTGTCGGCCGCAGTCATTCTCTTAATTGGTCATCTCTCCCTCCGTGTTATTACTCGTGTTTACCACTTTTTGTCCCTAGGATATTTCTCATATTTTCGGCAGATCATCATATTGGTACCCTGGTACTTTGGTCTGTCCCCGGGTCAAGAGCACCTAATCTTCTGTAATCCGACTGTAGGAGGATAAAGAGGGCCATAGTTCCTCTAGCACGAATTTTGTTGCTGAATTGGGACCTCAGCAGCAGTTCTCGTCACCAGTTGACACTCGCACCCCTACACGTCGGTCAGAGATGATGAGATTTACCTAGGTAGGGAATTAGCTTTCTTTTTTCAGAGCACAAAAGTTCGCTAATTCTGTAAGTATCATATTTCATTTCAGTGGGGAAAACTTGCTTATGTCCTATAGAGACTCTGCAAGGTATGCCTACATTCTTGGACTACCTAATTCACTTTTGAGGCAATTAAATGTTTCATTTGTTTTAGAAACTCAGTTTCGCTTACTTAGTAGGATTTTCTTGCCCTTATCCTCTTACATTGAGTACCGGGTACAAGATTTCCTGCGATCTTGATTTATTAATCATTTACCATCTTGAAATTAACATTAATTGTTAACGATTCCAGAGGATAGTTACCAGTTGCCACGTTGTTCTGTTTCTGACATTCACATATCACAACAGTATATTCGTTGTACATTTATTTGCTAATTTCACTGTTTCGTCTCCAAGCTTTCCGTGCAGATCCAGCAGGTGAAATAGGGAACTTAAGTCGTGCCAAGAGGACCGAATTACAAACTCTTGCACATGAGTATCAACTAGATGTTCCCCATGGAGCCAACAAAAATGAACTGCATAACCTGTTACTGGATTATCTCTTAGAGGAAGGTAAAATTGACTCTGAAACTCACGAAACTTACTCTATTGCAGATAAACCTGATTTGGCAACTATGAAACTCAAACTAGAACTTGCCAAGATCGAGCGAGAGCAACAAAGGGAAGCAGCTGCAATACGAAAGGAAGAAAAGGAACGTGAAGTCGCCCTCAAGGAACGAGAAGCTGCACTGAGGAAAGAAGAACAAGAACGTGAGATTGCAATACTCCGTGAGCGTGAGCGAGTACAACTTGAAGCAAAACATCGTCACCTGGAGATGCAACGCGAGCATGACAAACAACAAGCTGCTATGGTTATAGAATGTCGTCAACAAGAACTCGCGTTGGAAACTACACACCTCACTCAACGCCAGCAAGCTACCGCCAGTCTTCCAGTAAGTTTCAATATCTGCCATGTAAGTAAGTTAATGCCACCATTCGTAGAGACAGAGGTCGACGTATTTTTTACCACCTTTGAGACCCTTGCTAATCACCTTGGCTGGCCTGCCGACCAATGGGCTACCCTTCTCAGAGTACATCTCACAGGTTGAGCTGCAGTTACACTCAGTATGCAGGCGATGAGTCACAATAACGTGGCTGAAGTATGTTGACCAGACCACACACTAGAAATTGAAGGGACGACGACGTTTCTATCCCCTACACCTGACTTTCCTCCTCAGCTCTCTCTTGCCTATTTAATGCCTGTCCCTACCTGTCCTCATCACAATCGACTTGAGAATGGTCCAGGACGGACCGAAACGTCGTCGTCCCTTCAATTTCTAGTGTGTGGTCTGGTCATCAATACACTCAGTACTTTGGCGTCTGAGAATGACTACCAAACCCTGAAGCAAGCAGTGTTGGACGCCTACCTGCTCTCCACCGAAAGCTACCGACGAAAATTCCGTGACCACCTAAAGGCAAGTACCACCACCTATCTAGAATTTGCTAATACCAAAAGGAGATATTTTATGAAATGGCTGGAAGCAGCACATGTCTCTACCTTTGCAGAACTCGTCAACCTCATGCTAGTTGAAGAATTCTTGAGGTGTGTGCCTCCTCCTGTCCGTTTATATTTAGCAGATAAAGAGGAGACCGACTACCTAAAATGTGCTAAATCGGCTGACACTTACAGCCTCATCCACCGGCTGACACCAGAACCACCTTCCAGTAAGAAGTCTTGGTACAGTTACGAGAAAGTGAGTACCGATCATGCTAGCTCGAAATTGTACTGTAAGTATTGTAGACTCTGTGGACATACCATAGATAAATGTGGTAAGTCTCAATACATAGGTAATACTGAATCCACTAAACCAAAACAGACTCCTCCTAAGTCCGGTAAGCCTGTGATGAATGTTGGTGTTCATGTTAATGATCTTTCTCTCTTCAGTAAACACCTGTATCCTGGAACTGTCTCTACCAACGGTTCAGATCCGGAGGGACGTTTCAAACTGAAGATCTTGAGGGACACAGCGGCTCTTCAATCATTTTGAAATCAGCTGTGCCCAACATCACCTACACCGGGGAAACCGTCTTCATCACTGACCTCACTGCTACCACTCCTTATCCACTCGCCAGAGTCCACCTGGATTGTCCCTTCGTGAACGGAGAAGCCCAAGTCGCCGTCAGGGAAAAGCCTTTTCCCATGCCTGGAGTGCAACTTCTCCTGGGCAACGACTTGGCAGAAGACCTGCAACCGATCAACCTGATCGTCATGGACAAACCCCAGGTGTGTACCTCTGTAATGGATAATCCCATCTTTGAGTATGTTCCAGCAAAGGTTCAAGAGAGTGATGAAGTTTCTCCTCCGGTTTTGGTGACCACCCATCTACAAGCTGCACGGCCACAGCCAGCTGACTCTACTGCTACCGCTGTCCCTCAAGACCCTCAGAAACTACCCCCGAATCTGACCACGTTGGAGTTCTGTAAGTTACAAAGGGAAGATCTTACCTTGACACCATTATTCTTCCAGGCTGAGACTCAACCTGACAGTATTCCTGGGTTCTTTCTAAAGAACGAGTTGCTCTACCGCAGATACAGACCCAGTAAACTGAAGGAGGAGGACGATTGGGCCAACGTCGAACAACTAGTGATTCCTGCCAGCCTGCGGCCCACTATTCTACACCTGGCCCACGGAGCACTTTCGCACTACGGTTTTAACAAAACCTACCACGGAATCCGTCAAGACTACTACTGGCCAGGTATGGTAAATAGCGTCAAACAGTGTCATACATGTCAGATAGCAGGTAAACCGAACATCTCTATCCCCAGAGCACCACTGACACCCAT
Source organism: Procambarus clarkii (assembly GCF_040958095.1). Classification (NCBI taxonomy): domain Eukaryota; kingdom Metazoa; phylum Arthropoda; class Malacostraca; order Decapoda; family Cambaridae; genus Procambarus; species Procambarus clarkii. The sequence continues at coordinate 51,271 of NW_027189582.1, forward strand.
CCAGATGCCTGCGGAACCTTTCCACAGACTTATTATAGAATGTGTTGGTCCTTTATCTCGGACCAGTTCTGGCAACATCTATATACTAACCATCCTGTGTCCTACCACCAGATTCCCCATAGCAGTTCCAGTAAAGAACATTACGGCTGCTACTGTGGTGAAACACTTATTGAAGATCTTCACCCAGTATGGATTTCCAAGGGAGGTTCAGAGTGACTGTGGCACCAACTTCACCAGTGATCTCTTCAAGAGGACACTGGAAGAGTTCAACATCACACAGGTATTGTCCAGCCCCTATCATCCCGCTTCACAGGGTTCTCTTGAGCGTAGTCATCAGACTATTAAAGCACTCCTAAAGACGTTTTGCAATGAGACCGCTAAGGATTGGGATAAACAACTTGATCTCATTATGTGTATTTTTAGAAGTCTTCCCAATGAGTCTCTAGGAGTATCTCCTTATGAGATGCTCTATGGACGTAAGTGCCGTACTCCTCTCAAAGCTTTTAAAGACTCTCTACGTGATGCCACCTTCAGTGAGCATCAGAATGTGCCCCAGTTTCTTCAAAACCTACAACACATTCTAGAGAGGGTGCATAACTTTGCTAAGGATAATCTATTGAAAGCACAGGAGAGGATGAAGACTCATTACGACCAGAACAGCAAAGTAATGAAATTTAAACCGGGAGACTTCGTGTTGGCCTATTTCCCTATCCCAGGTTCTCCCTTGCAATACAGGTTTTCAGGACCCTTCGCATCAAGGAGTACAGAAACAACCACAACTACGTTCTAGAGACTCCACATAGGCGGCGGAAGACCCAGTTGTGCCACGTCAACCTCCTGAAGCTATATAACGGTACTCCTCCCACTGTGTTAGTAACGTATTCTACCTTTAAAGGTCCATACATCCACAGTGAGACCTTCCCTGCTTCTCCTCCCGAAAGCACTGATACTGAGTCAGCGCTTTCCAATTCGGAAATCCTAACTGATCTTCATCCCAATTTACAGGACCATAATAGTGCTCCTTTGCCATATTCTAATCCTATTCTCACCTCGCCAGATATCACGAAGCCTTTCATCCTCCATGTCGACGCTAGTGGTACCGGCATCGGGGGTGACCTAATACAACAACGAGGCGAGGAGAATCTACCTGTTAGCGACCACAGCTACAAGGAACTACAGAACAATCGACCGGGAGCTACTCATCGTCCTGAACTTGCAGCACTTCAAACAATACCTGAAAAGTGCTCGGTCTACCACCATCTTCACGGACCACAACACCCTACACTTCCTGCAGCAAGCCCAATTCAATAATCAACGACTTCTACGATGGGCTTTATATCTGCAGAAATTCAACCTGGAGATCTCTACATCAAGGGGTCTGACAACATCATAGCCGACGCCCTCTCCAGAGTCTATGAACTAGAGGCAGCTCCACCTATCACTCTACCACATGAAAACGTAACTTCTTCCGGAACCGCAGGCTTCAGGGGAGAGTTGTAACGATAATCTTTCAAAAGTTATTGAGCCTGCTCTTCCCTATATCAGTCATGTCATTCTACAAGTACAAGATGCTACATTAAAGATACGTCCACCAGTAGCACAAAACGTTTTGACCAGGAAGCAAAGCGTACCTTGCACCACCCGTCACGCCGGCTCACCGCCCGTCGTCAATGAGCTAACTACCCATTCTCCGACTGCCTGCTCCTGATTGGCTGGTGTATCGCCGACAGCACACCTGCACCTGCACTCACGCCCTCTACCTGAGACGACGTCTGGGCCAGCTCAAGCCGTCCTCCTCAGAATATTCCTGTGCTTTTAGAAGTTGACATCTCTCTCTGGTATACTAAGCCCGGGCTGTCGTATACTAAGGGAGGTGGCAGCTATAGCCAATATTCTCAGCACCTGATATTTATTGTCTTGCACATTATTTTATTGTAGAGTGAATTTTCATATCTAGTAATTATTCATGTTGTTTAGTTTGTTGACTTGTTTTGAATTTTACGTAAGCCAAGGGATTGTCTTTGTTCATATTTTGTTTTGTAAAGTAATTAAAATTTCATTGTTTATATTTTGTGTTTTGTGTGTCTTCCCATTACCTTACCACAGACAAACAGGCAAGCAGTCTCCCTTTTTTATGTAAGTGTGACCAGGCATTGACACCTGCCATTGGAGGACTGCCGAACATCAACACTCCAACACTTTACCATCACAGTGTACTTGTGGGGGTACGGTGGGGGGGGGGGGGGGTGTATGGAATACGTAATCCTTATCATATCTTTAATATGATAAGGTACTCACCTATTTGTGCTTGCAGGGGTTTAGCTTCGGCTCTTCGGTCCCGTCTCTCAACTGTTAATCAACTGGTTGATAGATTCCTGGGCCTATTGGGCTCTATCATATCTACATTTGAAACTGTGTATGGAGTCAGCCTCCACAACATCACTGCCTAATGCATTCCATCTGTTAACTAATCTGACACTGAAAAAGTTTTGTTCTAACGTCTCTGTGGCTCATCTGTGTACTAACTTTCCACCTGTGTCCCCCTTGTTCGTGTTCCACCTGTACTAAAGCGTTTGTCTTTGTCCACTTCGTCAATTTCCCTGAGAATTTTGGAGGTGGTTATCATGTCTCCCCTTACTATTCTGTCTTCCATGGACGAGAGTTTCAGCTAATTTAGCCTTTTCTAAAACTCATTACTCTCAGTTCCGGAACGAGTCTGGTGACATACCGCATAATCTTCTCTTTGTATTGTGTTTAACTAAGTATAGACTCCAAGCTGGAGCTGCATATTCCAGGATTGGTCTGACATAAGTGGTATACAGGGTCCTGAATGATTCCTTACATAAGATTCTAAAGGCAGTTCTTCTCTTGGTCAATCTAGCATATGTCGCTGATGATATCCTTTTGATGTGGGCCTCTGGGGACAAGTTCGGTGTGATATCAACCCCCAGATGTTTTTATCTAATTGACTCTTGCAGGATTTCACCTCCCAGATGGTTCCTTGTGTTCAGCATTCTGCTCCCTTCGCATAATTTCATTACTTTGCACTTTCCTGAGTTGAACTTTATTAGCCATTTTCTAGACCATTCCTCCACCCTGTCCAGGTCGTCCTGTAGTCTCTGTCTATCATCATCTATCTTGATTCTTCTCATAATTTTTTCATCATCAGTAAACAGTGTGTGTACTCACCTAGTTGTGCTTGCAGGGACACAGCGGCTCTTCACGCTCAGCGGGACTTCAGAGCTCTGGCTGTTTGGTCCCGCCTCTCAACCATCAATCAACAGGTGTACAGTTTCCTGAGCCTATTGGGCTTGTGGGGAAACTCCAGGCAGCTAGTCTCTTTTTTTAAATTGACTTTAATAAGATAAAGTTATGTCTTATTTATTTTTTTAGTAAGTAAGAATTAATTGAGTGAACTGTATATACTTGTAAACTGCCTGAAATTATCTCACACACTAATGGGGGGGCAATTGGTAGCCTAAACCACTTTGCTATGGCTCCTTCTTAAACTACCGATTGTTTACCTTTTATTATTATAATATTATACCACATGTGGTGGTTCACTTATCATTATCATACCACATATGGTGGTCTAATCTACTAGTAATAATTACTAATTATGACTACTAATACTGATATAAATGGCTTAGCTGTGCCAGTAGTGGGGGCCTGCTAAGGCGTTTTGTTGTTGCATCCAGAGTGGGTGTGGCTCTGTGCCTCCTTGTGCCACGTAATGGCGGCTGGTGGGAGGGACAATCTTGGCAAACAAGTAGTTTATAATGTGTATGAACCAACTGTCTGCATAGATTCTTGCTGCTCCTCTCACAATTTACCTGTATGGGAATGCAAGGAATTAATCAAAGTTCCCTAAACATATCAATTACAGGTATGACTTGAAGTGTGAGGGCTGTAATGGAGTACAAGTACATTGTGTTTGTTTTTGTCCTGTATTATGACCGACTTATTTATAAATGAAAAAATGTGCGCACTAATTTCAAATACAATACTTGATAAGCCGGATATGGTCGTTGTTGTGATGTTGATAGGCTGTGTTGCTGGTTGTTGACACGTAATTGGGGTGTATAGTTGTTTCACCAGTCCTGGAGCCATGTACAGCGTATGGCTGTTTCTTTGTTATTGTTGTGTAGCTGGGAGCGTCGGCCAGTGACTCGCTAACGCCCTGAGGCTGGTTCATTCCTCAAAGTAATTTTACATTAACAATGGAACCAAGCTACCTTACGGTGTTAATAATTATATTCAGTCTTGTTGATTACTTTTTTATTAAATCTAAATACAAAACTATTCTATAAACAATATTTAATAATGTAAATATACGTTGACATCCATGACGTCACGGAGTCGATGACGTCACGGAGTCTCCCATTTTCCATCCTGAAGGGATTACAGACTAAGGGAGACTGTGTTATGTGTGTGTGTGTGTGTGTGTGTGTGTGTGTGTGTGTGTGTGTGTGTGTGTGTCGGATTCCCGCCTATTGGGCTCTATCATATCTACACTTGAAACTGTGTATGGAGTCAGCCTCCACCACATTACTTCCTAATGCATTCCATTTGTCAACCACTCTGACACTAAAAAAGTTCTTTCTAATATCTCTATGGCTTATTTGGGCACTCAGTTTCCACCTGTGTCCCCTAGTGCGTGTGCCCCTTGTGTTAAACAGCCTGTCTTTATCAACCCTGTCAATTCCCTTGAGGATCTTGAATGTGGTGATCATGTCCCCCCTAACTCTTCTGTCTTCCAACGAAGTGAGGTTTAATTCCCGTAGTCTCTCCTCGTAGGTCATACCTCTCAGCTCGGGTACTAGTCTGGTGGCAAACCTTTGAACCTTTTCCATTTTAGTCTTATGCTTGACTAGATATGGACTCCATGCTGGAGCCGCATACTCCAGGATTGGTCTGACATATGTGGTATATAATGTTCTGAATGATTCCTTACACAAGTTTCTAAAGGTCGTTCTTATGTTAGCCAACCTGGCATATGCCGCTAATGTTACGCTTTTGATATGGGCTTCAGGGGACAGGTCTGGTGTAATATCAACCCCCAGGTCTTTCTCAGTCTCTGACTCTTGAAGTATTTCATCTCCCAAATGATACCTTGTATCTGGTCTCCTGCTCCCTACAACTATCTTTATTACATTACATTTGCTTGGGTTAAACTCTAACAACCATCTGTTCGACTATTCCTGCTGCTTGTTCAGGTCTTCTTGAAGCCTCAAGCTGTCCTCCTCTGTCTTAATCCTTCTCATAATTTTGGCGTCGTCAGCAAACATTGAGAGGAATGAGTCTATACCCTCTGGAAGATCAATTACTTATATCAGAAACAGGATAGGTCCGAGTATAGAGTCCTGTGGGACTCCACTGGTGTCTTCACGCCAATCTGAGGTCTCATCCTTCACTGTAACTCTCTGCTCCTTATTACTTAGGAACTTCCTAATCCACTAGAGCGCCCTACCAGTTACTCCAGCCTGTTTCTCCAGCTTATGCATCAGCCTTTTGTGGAGTACTGTGCCAAAGAGTTTCCGCTTGTCCAAAAAAATGCAGTCCACCCATCCTTCTTGTTCTTGCTTAATCTTTGTCACATGATTACAGGATCTTATTATGGCTGTAAGACAAGATTTACCCTCCATGAACCCATGTTGATGGGTTGTCACGAAGTCCCTTCTCTACAGATGTGTTACTAGTTTTTTTTCTTCGATCTTCTCCATCACCTTGCATGGTATACAAGTAAAGGACACTGGCCTGTAGTTCGGTGCCATGGGTTCTCCCCTAGGTGTCCTGTTTTCAAATTTCTACATGGGTACCATCGAGCAAAAAGTCTTAGTCGACATGAACTTGAAACCGGCCATATACTGCAGGTATGTTGACGACATTTTTACACAGGTACCTGATGTCAGACATCTGCAGGAGCTGAAGGAGGCATTTGAGCAGAGTTCCGTGCTGTGTTTCACTTACGAGATGGAAAAGGATGGGAAGCTGCCTTTTCTAGATGTAACAGTCATGGAAAAGAGCGGAGGTTTCCACACTGCAGTCTACACTAAGGAAACGAACATAGGAATGTGCCTAAATGCCAACAACGACTGTCCAGACAGGTACAAGAGGAGTGTTGTTAACGCTTATGTCGACCGTGCTCTCAGCCACAGCTCAGAATGGAAGCAAGTCGACGAAGAACTCTGTAGGGTAAGGCAGGTCCTAGTCAACAACGGCTTCTCCAATGGTTTCGTCGAAGACATCATAAGAAGGAAAGTGAAACGCCATGCAACCTATGAGGAGACAACTAACACAACACCTATACCCCCTATTAGACTATTTTACAGGAACTTCTTTTCCACAGCTCATAAAACGAAGGAAAGGGTCCTGAAAGATATTGTTAATAGAAACGTTATCCCTACAGACAAAAATCAGAGGATACAACTGACGATTTACTATATAACCAGAAAAACGGCCAGCCTTCTCATGAGAAACTCTCCAGACACAAAGCAGAACGCTTTAAAAGAGACCAACGTCGTCTATGCCTACAAATGCCCTCTTGGGGACTGTAAGCTCCAAAAAAAAAACAGTATATAGGCAAGACAACAACATCTCTTTCTAGGCGTTTAACGATGTATAAGCAACAGGGCTCCATTAAGGAACATATAATCTCTTTCAACAACCAAACCATCGCCAGAGAAATCCTAGTAAACAACACAGAAATCATCGATAGATACAGCTATAGCAGGTGGCTTGACGTCTGCGAGGCACTACACATCAAGAAGTCAACACCAGCAATCAACAGCCAATTAATGCACAACTATATTCTACCCACCTCAAGACTCCGCTCCAATATAGAAGCATCAAGAAATATGGACCAATAGGCTTTCTACAATCACTTCCATTCAATACCCATTGTTTCGTGTTCTGTCTAGTGTTTAGGAATTTAATGCCCTATTAATACCACCTCACCCCATCCACCTCACTCAAATGTAGATATAAACAAATCAAAGATGTGTAAGTTCTATTCAGTTGTGTATGTGTAAACTAAAGTCTTTGAAAATGTAATAAGTTTTACGAAACGCGCTCAAGTGTCGCATCAGACTAGAAATAAAAATGAATTATGGAGAATTGATTTTTGAATTACCACCAACAGTAAAAAGAAACGTACGAAATATCGAGAAAATTCGTGTTAGAATTAATAATCTTACTTTTTCGGTCATATTTAATAATATATGTCTACAGGAAAGACTGCTACCAAAATATACTAATATTAACACTTTCGAGCTCTCCGTGAAGGTCACTCAGCCAACCGTATGTGCGCGCAGCTTTTTTATCGCTAAAGCGTAAAAACAAAAATGTGTCTACTCTTTTTACTCCTCTGACCTTAGTTCTCATGCTACGTATTTCATTTTGGTACCAACGTGTTCGCAATAAAATTCTCTAGAAGAACATCAGTAAAAAAAGTCACGAAACGTATAGGGATACCAGCACCAAATAAATAACTACGAAGATGACTCGCCGTGAGCGCCCGACAGCAACAAAATGTTTTTACTCCTGGGATTGTAATCACCTCCACACTTGTTCTACAGCGTTAATTTTGGTATCAATGGACTTGCAATGAAATTCCCAACACGGTGATATGAATATAAGCGTAGAATAATGATGCGGCACGCCCGCAGGAGTGTGGGAAGTGGTGAAAATGTTACCCGGTATCGGTGACGGGACGACGCACGGCGATTTGAAAGTTTATACTTATTTCACTCTCATGACATTAATTTTCTATGTACGTCATTCATTTTTGTGTCAATCTTTTCGCAATAGAATGTTCTATGAGCCCATAGGTAAAAAAGATCAATAAAGCGTAAGTTAGAATAGCGCCAAATATAAAAATGAAATCAAAGACAACAAAGCGCAACTACTTCATGCTACAAACGAATGGAGAAACAGCAACATCGACGATAGTTTCCGTACTCGCATTGAACAACACCTCGACATCCTCACAGACCGACATCACCTCTGCACTGAAACAAGGATAATCAAGAAACTAACAACGTTATATGGAGGACCTATGGCAATTCCACGACCAAGAGATGGCTTCCTGAACCTTGCAGGAATCAACCTCACTGAGGACGAAGTCACTCTCCTAAATCTGGGTATAAACTGTCACGTTATGTCCAGACCGAGTGAGATGGCCCGGAAAGTGGAGTTGGAGATTCTGTTGGACGACATATTCGACCTCGAAGCACAAAAGAAGGTCACCACCAAAGATACCTTACAAGCAGAACTTATTGCGGAAGGAGGAAAGAATCGAGGCAACTACAGAAGCACCATACTGTCCCCCGAGCTCAAAGCGGCAGCTAAGAGCCTTCGTGAGAACAAGGAGATTGTTGTCAGGAGAGGCGACAAGTCGCCAATATACGTCATTCTTAAAAAAGACAAATATCTGGCGAAAATGAACCTCATACTCTCTGACCAAACTAAATTCCAAAGGGTAAAGAAGGACACTACAGCCGAACTGAAAGCAAAGGTCAACAAATTTTTCGAAACTGTGAACGCCAAGAAATCTGGACTCCTCCTGCCAAAGATTATTGGGGAATATAAACCTGGATATGCGTATGGCAATGCCAAGACACACAAGCCTGAAAACCCACTTCAGCCAATTATCAGCCAGATACCCACACCCACGTACAGACTGGCGAAACGACTCAACGGCTTGCTGACTCCTTATGTCCCTTGCGCCTTCATCCTGAAGTCTCCAAAGGAATTTGTTGACTTGCTGCAGGGAACACGGGCCACAGGGATAAGAGCCTCGTTGGACGTAGAATCTCTGTTTACCAACGTACCTGTGGATGAAACAATCGGGATGATTGCCGACAGAGTGTAACGTGATCCGGCCAGTACTCCTCTTGACATACCAGAAAACAGTCTAAGGAAACTACTCCAAGCTTGTACTAAAGAGGCACCCTTCTTGAGCCCGGATGAACACATGTATAAGCAAGTAGATGGGGTCGCCATGGGTTCTCCCCTAGGTGTGGTGTTTGCAAATTTCTACATGGGTACCATCGAGCAAAAAGTCTTAGTCGACATGAACTTGAAACCGGCCATATACTGCAGGTATGTAGACGACAATTTTACACAGGTACCTGATGTCAGACATCTGCAGGAGCTGAAGGAGGCATTTGAGCAGAATTCTGTATTGCGTTTCACTTACGAGATGGAAAAGGATGGGAAGCTGCTCTTTCTAGATGTAACAGTCATGGAAAGGAGCGGAGTTTTCCACAATGCAGTCTACACTAAGGAAACAAACATAGGAATGTGCCTGAATGCCAACAGTGACTGCCCAGACAGGTACAAGAGGAGTGTTGTTAACGCTTATGTCGACCATGCCCTCAGCCACAGCTCAGAATGGAAGCAAGTCGACGAAGAACTCTGTAGGGTAAGGCAGGTCCTAGTCAACAACGGCTTCTCCAATGGTTTCGTGGAAAATATCATAAGAAGGAAAGTGAAACGCCATGCAACCTCTGAAGAGACAACTAACACAACACCTATACCCCCTTTTAGACTACTTTACAGGAACTTCTTTTCCACAACCCATAAAACGGAGGAAAGGGTCCTGAAAGATATTGTCAGTAGAAACGTTATCCCTACAGACAAAAATCAGAAGATACAACTGACAATTTACTATAAAACCCAAAAAACGGCCAGCCTACTCATGAGAAACTCTCCAGAAACAAAGCAGAACGTTTTAAAAGAGACCAACGTCGTCTATGCCTTCAAATGCCCTCTTGGGGATTGTAAGCCTCATAAAACTCAGTTTATAGGCAAGACAAAAACATCTCTTTCCAGGCGTTTAACGATGCATAAGCAACAGGGCTCCATTAAGGAACATATAGCCTCTTCCCACAACCAAACCATCACCAGAAAGATCTTAGCAAACAACACAGAAATCATCGATAGATACAGCGATAGCAGACAGCTCGATGTCTGCGAGGCACTACACATCAAGAAGTCAACACCAGCAATCAACAGCCAATTAATGCACAACTATATTCTACCCACTTCAAGACTCCGCTCCAATATAGAAGCATCAAGAAATATGGACCAATAGGCTTTCTACAATTACTTCCATTCAATACCCATTGTTTCGTGTGTTGTCTTGTGTTTTAATTTAATACCCCTTCAATACCCATTGTTGAAAGTCTGTTTTCACCTCATCCATCTCACCCAAATGTAGATATAAAATCGAAGATGTGTAAGCTTTATTCAGTTTCAGTTGTGTGTTTATAAACTAAAGTCTTTGAAAATGTAATATGTTTTACAAAACGCGCTCAAGTGTCGCGTCAGACTAAAAATAAAAATGAATTTTGGAGAATTGATCTTTGAATTATCATCAACAGTGAAAAGAAACGTAAGAAAGATCGAGAAAATTCGTGTTAGAATTATTAATCTTACTATTTCGGTCATATTTACTTTTTCAGTCATATTAATCTTACTTTTTTCGGTCATATATATATATATATATATATATATATATATATATATATATATATATATATATATATATATATATATATATATATATATATATATATATATATATATAAATTTTTTTTTATTATTCAATTTTTTTTTATTGGATTTAAAATTAACATAGATATATGACCGAACCTAAGCAACCCTACCTAACCTAACCTAACCTATCTTTATAGGTTAGGTTAGGTTAGGTAGCCGAAAAAGTTAGGTTAGGTGAGGTTAGGTAGGTTAGGTAGTCGAAAAAACATTAATTCATGAAAACTTGGCTTATTAGGCAAATCGGGCCTTGAATAGTTCTCACGAAGGCACTTAGCTTCCGCTTTGAGCTTGGGGGAGAGTATTGTGCTTCTGTAGTTGCCTCGATTCTTTCCTCCTTCCGCAATAAGTTCTGCTTGTAAGGTGTCTTTGGTGGTGATTATATATATATATATATATATATATATATATATATATATATATATATATATATATATTTTGTGCTTTATTATGCATTTGATGGTTACAAGATATACATGGGTTGATACAAAAATAATAATGCAAAAAGGTGCTTAAATGTTATGGATCTCTTGAAAAACACTACAATGGGAAACATTGATGAATGTCACAGACGTGTTCGATCATTGTTGCAAGTCAAACACTTCTTCGAATTCCTCTGAAGTTAGACTAGTGCCCAAGACGCAACAGGCATTTCCCCTCTGAATCGCAACACTGAGGCGCTGGAACAAGACACTTTTTGCTCTCTGGTCTTTTGTAGCGCTGATCAATTTGTCCCCCAATTCCTTCAGGAACTTCAATGCACATTTTCCCCACGAACCGAGGGTCTCCGAGCCGATCGGAACAAAGCTGTAGCAGTGTGCTAGACCTCTGTATTTAATAATTTTCTGCGATTCCCTGAAAGAAGCAGCACCATCGCTTTCACGTGTGCTGTAGTGGAGGTAGGTACTGGCCAGTGTGGCAGCACACGTGTAGTCCCATACCACTTGCTTACCATCCTTCCAAGGTAGCAAGGTGACCCCATCTGGGCGCTTCTGAGGGTCGTTAGGTCTGGATAAATGTGGTTCTCTTTGTGCCGGGCAGCGGGCTGTGGCGAGGCTCCTCTTGATGATGTCTTTGACTTCTTCATGTCTTGCAATTTTACCCTGTGATTTACGACATACCAGACCATGACGACCATATTGGTCTGCCGTCGCAGTTCCGCAGATGCACCTATGTTCGGTGAGGATGGGGGCGGCAAGGCGAAGGGCAACTCCAATGCGGAGAGCGTCATGACTGAGGCGAGTTCCCAGGGCTGCATTGGGCACAGCAAATAAAATATATATATATATATATATATATATATATATATATATATATATATATATATATATATATATATATATATATATATATATATATATATATGTCGTACCTAGTAGCCAGAACGCACTTCTCAGCCTACTATGCAAGGCCCGATTTGCCTAATAAGCCAAGTTTTCATGAATTAATATATTTTCTCAATTTTTTTTCTTATGAAATGATAAAGCTACCCATTTCATTATGTATGAGGACAATTTTTTTTTATTGGAGTTAAAATTAACGTAGATATATGACCGAACCTAACCATTCCTACCTAACCTAACCTAACCTATGTTTATAAGTTAGGTTAGGTTAGGTAGCCGAAAAAGTTAGGTTAGGTTAGGTTAGGTAGGTTAGGTAGTCGAAAAAACATTAATTCATGAAAACTTGGCTTATTAGGCAAATTGGGCCTTGCATAATAGGCTGAGAAGTGCGTTCTGGCTACTAGGTACGACATATATATATATATATATATATATAAATATATATATATATATATATATATATATATATATATATATATATATATATATATAAATATATATATATATATATATATATATATATATATATATATATATATATATATATATATATATATATATATATATATATATTTATATATATATATGCAAGTAGGCTGGCCGTTTTTCTGGTTTTATAGTTACTATAAAACCAGAAAAACGGCCAGCCTACTCATGAGAAACTCTCCAGACACAAAACAGAACGCTTTAAAAGAGACTAACGTCGTCTATGCCTTCAAATGCCCACTTGGGGACTGTAAGCTCCAAAAAAACCAGTATATAGGCAAGACAACAACATCTCTTTTTAGGCGTTTAACGATGCATAAGCAACAGGGCTCCATTAAGGAACATATAATCTCTTCCCACAACCAAACCATCGCCAGAGAAATCCTAGTAAACAACACAGAAATCATCGATAGATACAGCGATAGCAGGCGGCTTGACGTTTGCGAGGCACTACACATCAAGAAGTCAACACCAGCAATCAACAGCCAATTATTGCACAACTATATTCTACCCACCTCAAGACTCCGCTCCAATATAGTGTAACACGGGTTTGGTGGGTTCCTCTCACTACTTATCTTCCTTCTACTCCCTCTACCCGTATTCTTATTTTTATTCTCTACCAAGGGACTCCAAAACTTTTACCAAAGCCAACTCCACGCCACGTGGTCCTAAGACGATTGACCGACTTAGGATTCTACACCCAGTATGACGTGACCTAGGCTCCGAGCAAAACCCTAGAGTCGCCTCTACGCTGCCACCACCAGACCAGTAACACAAGAGCAATGATCGAGGTCTGGATCGATCACGCTAATTAATCAACCTAGGGGCTTGATCCCCACTATAACCGATGACCTTGAGAGTGGAATAAATTACACGGTAATGATAATTCCGATTCGATGTTAGAATCGGCGCCCAATCCAACTTTACCTCATGTGGACCACGTGACCAGGACAAGTTTACACATAAAACACATGGAAATAATGAAATGCAAAATATTAACAAATTTAGTTTATTAAAAGAAAACTAAAACAAAATCTAAATATGTTCACTCCCTGTCACTTTAACACTCCCTACTTGACCTGAATGGCAAATGAGACTATTTCTATACATAACCATAGCAACTATACCTTGGGCGACCAGCTCTAGATGTTGGGCTGGTCTCGGGGAGAGGTAAGATGTTTGACCTCTTATCCCAGCTGCTCCCGTTTCCACACTAATCTCTTCCTTGTCTGGTCTACCCCAGAGAGAACATTGTATCCTTCCGCCTAGTCAAAGTTCTACCAAGTTACTAGCTAGGTTTAAGTTATAACAATTAACCTCTGTTGTACTTAATTGATCCAGACTGGTTGAATTATTTTACTGAAATTAAATTACACAAGCCTCTAACGGCAGAGCTGTTCCCGATCACAAAAAATGGTTATTAAAACTTTGAGAAATAGTAGACCTGTCAACCCTGCTGACCTATGACCGCCGGTCACTCCGCCTTACAAGTTAGATCTGATTCGTGACGTCACTGATGGTGACTTAAACTCAATAATTAGAATACTCTTGATATTGTATCCAGTACTATTATACAATACAATTTTAATGCAAAATGAATAAAGGCTAATTTCTCTAAATTACTGAATACTATAGGATGATTCATTATACGCAGCTATGAACAAAGCGTCGGTTATTTCCACCGCGAATTCCCCTGGGGGTCAGGTCCCCAGGTCACCATGCGGGCTCATCTTCCCATTCTCTTTTGTCGATAAACCACTCTGGATAATTCTTACAACAGCCTAGTTTGTTACAACCCCCCCGCACAAGCACTTAGTAAACCTTGTTAATTTGTTAAAATTCACGAGGTTTAGTATCCAAACCCAGAATTCAACTCATGCCACAAACAAAAGCTAACCTAACTAATAAAATTTGACAAATAATAGTCCGACATCTTAATAAATATGTTCACATTTCATAAATTTCTCAGCTGTCAACTGACAGCAATCCTCCAATATCAGGAAACATACATCCTATCCTTACTGACATAGCTAAATAACATGTCCCTACTCTACCATCAAAAACTAGCTATTAAACTCTCTTGGCTCTTCACAAGCCAAGTCCATGTGTCCTCTAGAGCCGGCCACACCGTACTCAAACATAAACATTAAAGTTATAACTTCAGACTGAACTTTCAGTCATCCGGGAGCGTACTACGGAACTATCAGGTACACATCCGTGTACTAACCACTCCCCATCAATGTCAACCTTGACATGTTAAGGAACACACCTAATGTTTATTACATGTATCTAAAAATATAAAAAAAAATTCCTATACTATATCACAGGTTTCAGCTGACTGTACAGCCAAGTGTTCTCACTCACTAGAAGTGTCAATGTTTATATTGGTCCGCCTCTCCTGTGTTCAAACATTCTGAAAAAAATAGCACAACATAATTTTCCATAACCGTTTGTTCTGGGCTGAGACAATTACACAGGGGCTTCGATTTTGATTACTGACCAATTTATAGAGTAAAATTTTCATATATTATACCAGAATTATTTTAAATCTGTTTTTCAACATTTAAAAAGTATTGTGATTCTAACTCTGTTTTTCAACATTTAAACAAGAGTGTCCAGATATTCTTTTACACAGATGTTCAGAGCCAACTTTGTTGTTTTGTATCAATTGTTCATATTGAGTAATCGAGAAAAAAAAAATCGATGCTGCTGGATGCTGAATGTAGTCGCTGACGATGACGGTGTCGATCTTGCTTCTCCCCATGTGTAGACATCAATACCTGGTCCTCTTGTACTCCCATCCGGTACTCTTGAATGACGACAGAGTGTAGTAGAGCGGAGTGCCAAGTGACAGCTGTAGAATACTGTTACTTCGGCCATTAATCTTGCTCTCGACAGTCCACACGCCTTCATATCAATCACAGTTCACACGGCAGTCTTGATGTTAAACTTGACGGCGCAGATGACCACAGCAGAACAGGACTGGATGTACCAACGGTGTCTCTTAGCAGGAGTGGTGTCAGAAGGTCGTAGAGGCGGGTTGCTTGTTTGCAGAACAGGTGAATCTCGTCTTCCATCATTGCTCACGTCATCTCAGGCGTTTCTTGATGTCACCAGGTTGCTAGGCCGTAAACACCAACTGTGTATACCCTCGTACCGCCGACTTTAGGCCAAAGGAGACAATTTTGCGACCTTCTATTGGCGAGTCCCGGTACTCTGTAGGGAAACCGTGCCTTCCACCTGTGACCGCCTTACTTCCGCTTTCTTGTTACTTCAGATGACGTAATCATTAATCTTCCGGCGAAATTCTTGAGTACTGCTACGTGCTTTCCATTTCTTGACCTCTCCTCCAACACTGCTGGAAAGGCTGCAGTCTTGATGACGCAGCAGGTGGGTAGTGGTGATCTCGAGACAGCTACCTCGGCGTTGTATGGCACCTCCGGTGACTGCTATAATGTGGACAGCTCGCTGGCCCTGACAATCTCGTTAGTGACGTGAGGCGTCGGCCGGGTGACTCTTGGACAGTCACTCATCCCCAAAGTAACTGATGTATGGGTTACTGGGTCTGGTGGGGGGTGGGCTTTGTGTAACGTGCCTCCCCCCTCGGTCTTTACAGACAAGGGTTCACGTGTGGCTGGAACAACTGGGTCGGTGTACCAATCAGACCTGGGAACAGACAGACACAACACAGCGGAAGCATAGATATACTCTGGGTTTGGTGGAGGTGGAACCCCAGAGCACGGTAAAAGTTGCTACCTGAGTTAAGTATAGACATAGTACACCTCATTGCCTTTACAGGAAAATCTAATGAATACTAAATTATACTAACCAAGGAAGTTACTTTACTGTATAGCGCGAGATCTCGTCACCATAGGGTGGCGAGACTGCACCTGACTACTGATGAGCGATGACAGAGGGTCATCCTCATCTTCTGACTCGTCGGTGAAGCCATGAGTCAGCACTGCTGAGTCAGGAACTAGACCCGCTGAAGGCAGTTCTAATTCCTCTCTAGCATGATAATGTTTCAATTTATTTACATGAATTGTCCTTTCCACCTGGTCCTCGAACACTCCTTTTATAACAAGATTAACTGGCCCCGCCCTTTTGATTACTCTATATGGTCCTCGCCACCTCGGAGCTAGTTTCCTGCTCTGATTGGCGGGCGCAGCCTCATTCACTCTCAATACGAGGCTTCCTTCCGTCAACTCAAGAGGGCGCACTTTCTTGTCATAAAAATGAGCATACCGAGTCCGTGCCTTCTTGGACGCTTCAGCTGCAATATTCCATGCATTTCTCATTTTTCCAAGGACCTCTGAAGGATAGTCCTCCCCGTATGCAACATTATGTCTGTTAAGCAGACCTGACGGGAAATTGCATGAATTACCAGTAAACAAATGAAGTGGTTGGGTGTTAATTGATTGGTGGATGGCAGTATTCAAGGCGAACTGAACATAGGGTAGGTGTTCATCCCAGGTGTTTGCATCATGTTCAGCAAGGATTGCAAGCATATCCTTGACTGAACGATTAGTCCGTTCCGTCATTCCGTTTGCTTGTGGGTGGTAGGCCGTTGTAAAAGCCGAAGTTGTCTCTAAAATCTTACAAACTTCTCTAAATATATTCCCATTGAATTCTTGACCCCGGTCAGAGACTAAAACTTTAGGAGGTCCGAATACAGTAACGAACCTACGCAAGAACGCATCTGCAACCGTACGAGAATCCTTCTGAGGTAATGCAACTAGTGTAGTGTATCTAGACAGATGGTCAACTAGTACCAACACATATCTGTTACCTGAATGACTGTGGTGTAAATCAATCAGATCGGCCCCCACACGATCTAACGGTTCACGAATTTCAGGAAATTCCTGAAGTGGGGATCCCACCGCTGCCACCATTGTAACACGGGTTTGGTGGGTTCCTCTCACTACTTATCTTCCTTCTACTCCCTCTACCCGTATTCTTACTTTTTATTCTCTACCAAGGGACTCCAAAACTTTTACCAAAGCCAACTCCACGCCACGTGGTCCTAAGACGATTGACCGACTTAGGATTCTACACCCAGTATGACGTGACCTAGGCTCCGAGCAAAACCCTATAGTCGCCTCTACGCTGCCACCACCAGACCAGTAACACAAGAGCAATGATCGAGGTCTGGATCGATCACGCTAATTAATCAACCTAGGGGCTTGATCCCCACTATAACCGATGACCTTGAGAGTGGAATAAATTACACGGTAATGATAATTCCGATTCGATGTTAGAATCGGCGCCCAATCCAACTTTACCTCGTGTGGACCACGTGACCAGGACAAGTTTACACATAAAACACATGGAAATAATGAAATGCAAAATATTAACAAATTTAGTTTATTAAAAGAAAACTAAAACAAAATCTAAATATGTTCACTCCCTGTCACTTTAACACTCCCTACTTGACCTGAATGGTAAATGAGACTATTTCTATACATTACCATAGCAACTATACCTTGGGCGACCAGCTCTAGATGTTGGGCTGGTCTCGGGGAGAGGTAAGATGTTTGACCTCTTATCCCAGCTGCTCCCGTTTCCACACTAATCTCTTCCTTGTCTGGTCTACCCCAGAGAGAACATTGTATCCTTCCGCCTAGTCAAAGTTCTACCAAGTTACTAGCTAGGTTTAAGTTATAACAATTAACCTCTGTTGTACTTAATTGATCCAGACTGGTTGAATTATTTTACTGAAATTAAATTACACAAGCCTCTAACGGCAGAGCTGTTCCCGATCACAAAAAATGGTTATTAAAACTTTGAGAAATAGTAGACCTGTCAACCCTGCTGACCTATGACCGCCGGTCACTCCGCCTTACAAGTTAGATCTGATTCGTGACGTCACTGATGGTGACTTAAACTCAATAATTAGAATACTCTTGATATTGTATCCAGTACTATTATACAATACAATTTTAATGCAAAATGAATAAAGGCTAATTTCTCTAAATTACTGAATACTATAGGATGATTCATTATACGCAGCTATGAACAAAGCGTCGGTTATTTCCACCGCGAATTCCCCTGGGGGTCAGGTCCCCAGGTCACCATGCGGGCTCATCTTCCCATTCTCTTTTGTCGATAAACCACTCTGGATAATTCTTACAACAGCCTAGTTTGTTACAACCCCCCCGCACAAGCACTTAGTAAACCTTGTTAATTTGTTAAAATTCACGAGGTTTAGTATCCAAACCCAGAATTCAACTCATGCCACAAACAAAAGCTAACCTAACTAATAAAATTTGACAAATAATAGTCCGACATCTTAATAAATATGTTCACATTTCATAAATTTCTCAGCTGTCAACTGACAGCAATCCTCCAATATCAGGAAACATACATCCTATCCTTACTGACATAGCTAAATAACATGTCCCTACTCTACCATCAAAAACTAGCTATTAAACTCTCTTGGCTCTTCACAAGCCAAGTCCATGTGTCCTCTAGAGCCGGCCACACCGTACTCAAACATAAACATTAAAGTTATAACTTCAGACTGAACTTTCAGTCATCCGGGAGCGTACTACGGAACTATCAGGTACACATCCGTGTACTAACCACTCCCCATCAATGTCAACCTTGACATGTTAAGGAACACACCTAATGTTTATTACATGTATCTAAAAATATAAAAAAAAATTCCTATACTATATCACAGGTTTCAGCTGACTGTACAGCCAAGTGTTCTCACTCACTAGAAGTGTCAATGTTTATATTGGTCCGCCTCTCCTGTGTTCAAACATTCTGAAAAAAATAGCACAACATAATTTTCCATAACCGTTTGTTCTGGGCTGAGACAATTACACAGGGGCTTCGATTTTGATTACTGACCAATTTATAGAGTAAAATTTTCATATATTATACCAGAATTATTTTAAATCTGTTTTTCAACATTTAAAAAGTATTGTGATTCTAACTCTGTTTTTCAACATTTAAACAAGAGTGTCCAGATATTCTTTTACACAGATGTTCAGAGCCAACTTTGTTGTTTTGTATCAATTGTTCATATTGAGTAATCGAGAAAAAAAAAATCGATGCTGCTGGATGCTGAATGTAGTCGCTGACGATGACGGTGTCGATCTTGCTTCTCCCCATGTGTAGACATCAATACCTGGTCCTCTTGTACTCCCATCCGGTACTCTTGAATGACGACAGAGTGTAGTAGAGCGGAGTGCCAAGTGACAGCTGTAGAATACTGTTACTTCGGCCATTAATCTTGCTCTCGACAGTCCACACGCCTTCATATCAATCACAGTTCACACGGCAGTCTTGATGTTAAACTTGACGGCGCAGATGACCACAGCAGAACAGGACTGGATGTACCAACGGTGTCTCTTAGCAGGAGTGGTGTCAGAAGGTCGTAGAGGCGGGTTGCTTGTTTGCAGAACAGGTGAATCTCGTCTTCCATCATTGCTCACGTCATCTCAGGCGTTTCTTGATGTCACCAGGTTGCTAGGCCGTAAACACCAACTGTGTATACCCTCGTACCGCCGACTTTAGGCCAAAGGAGACAATTTTGCGACCTTCTATTGGCGAGTCCCGGTACTCTGTAGGGAAACCGTGCCTTCCACCTGTGACCGCCTTACTTCCGCTTTCTTGTTACTTCAGATGACGTAATCATTAATCTTCCGGCGAAATTCTTGAGTACTGCTACGTGCTTTCCATTTCTTGACCTCTCCTCCAACACTGCTGGAAAGGCTGCAGTCTTGATGACGCAGCAGGTGGGTAGTGGTGATCTCGAGACAGCTACCTCGGCGTTGTATGGCACCTCCGGTGACTGCTATAATGTGGACAGCTCGCTGGCCCTGACAATCTCGTTAGTGACGTGAGGCGTCGGCCGGGTGACTCTTGGACAGTCACTCATCCCCAAAGTAACTGATGTATGGGTTACTGGGTCTGGTGGGGGGTGGGCTTTGTGTAACGTGCCTCCCCCCTCGGTCTTTACAGACAAGGGTTCACGTGTGGCTGGAACAACTGGGTCGGTGTACCAATCAGACCTGGGAACAGACAGACACAACACAGCGGAAGCATAGATATACTCTGGGTTTGGTGGAGGTGGAACCCCAGAGCACGGTAAAAGTTGCTACCTGAGTTAAGTATAGACATAGTACACCTCATTGCCTTTACAGGAAAATCTAATGAATACTAAATTATACTAACCAAGGAAGTTACTTTACTGTATAGCGCGAGATCTCGTCACCATAGGGTGGCGAGACTGCACCTGACTACTGATGAGCGATGACAGAGGGTCATCCTCATCTTCTGACTCGTCGGTGAAGCCATGAGTCAGCACTGCTGAGTCAGGAACTAGACCCGCTGAAGGCAGTTCTAATTCCTCTCTAGCATGATAATGTTTCAATTTATTTACATGAATTGTCCTTTCCACCTGGTCCTCGAACACTCCTTTTATAACAAGATTAACTGGCCCCGCCCTTTTGATTACTCTATATGGTCCTCGCCACCTCGGAGCTAGTTTCCTGCTCTGATTGGCGGGCGCAGCCTCATTCACTCTCAATACGAGGCTTCCTTCCGTCAACTCAAGAGGGCGCACTTTCTTGTCATAAAAATGAGCATACCGAGTCCGTGCCTTCTTGGACGCTTCAGCTGCAATATTCCATGCATTTCTCATTTTTCCAAGGACCTCTGAAGGATAGTCCTCCCCGTATGCAACATTATGTCTGTTAAGCAGACCTGACGGGAAATTGCATGAATTACCAGTAAACAAATGAAGTGGTTGGGTGTTAATTGATTGGTGGATGGCAGTATTCAAGGCGAACTGAACATAGGGTAGGTGTTCATCCCAGGTGTTTGCATCATGTTCAGCAAGGATTGCAAGCATATCCTTGACTGAACGATTAGTCCGTTCCGTCATTCCGTTTGCTTGTGGGTGGTAGGCCGTTGTAAAAGCCGAAGTTGTCTCTAAAATCTTACAAACTTCTCTAAATATATTCCCATTGAATTCTTGACCCCGGTCAGAGACTAAAACTTTAGGAGGTCCGAATACAGTAACGAACCTACGCAAGAACGCATCTGCAACCGTACGAGAATCCTTCTGAGGTAATGCAACTAGTGTAGTGTATCTAGACAGATGGTCAACTAGTACCAACACATATCTGTTACCTGAATGACTGTGGTGTAAATCAATCAGATCGGCCCCCACACGATCTAACGGTTCACGAATTTCAGGAAATTCCTGAAGTGGGGATCCCACCGCTGCCACCATTGTAACACGGGTTTGGTGGGTTCCTCTCACTACTTATCTTCCTTCTACTCCCTCTACCCGTATTCTTACTTTTTATTCTCTACCAAGGGACTCCAAAACTTTTACCAAAGCCAACTCCACGCCACGTGGTCCTAAGACGATTGACCGACTTAGGATTCTACACCCAGTATGACGTGACCTAGGCTCCGAGCAAAACCCTATAGTCGCCTCTACGCTGCCACCACCAGACCAGTAACACAAGAGCAATGATCGAGGTCTGGATCGATCACGCTAATTAATCAACCTAGGGGCTTGATCCCCACTATAACCGATGACCTTGAGAGTGGAATAAATTACACGGTAATGATAATTCCGATTCGATGTTAGAATCGGCGCCCAATCCAACTTTACCTCGTGTGGACCACGTGACCAGGACAAGTTTACACATAAAACACATGGAAATAATGAAATGCAAAATATTAACAAATTTAGTTTATTAAAAGAAAACTAAAACAAAATCTAAATATGTTCACTCCCTGTCACTTTAACACTCCCTACTTGACCTGAATGGTAAATGAGACTATTTCTATACATTACCATAGCAACTATACCTTGGGCGACCAGCTCTAGATGTTGGGCTGGTCTCGGGGAGAGGTAAGATGTTTGACCTCTTATCCCAGCTGCTCCCGTTTCCACACTAATCTCTTCCTTGTCTGGTCTACCCCAGAGAGAACATTGTATCCTTCCGCCTAGTCAAAGTTCTACCAAGTTACTAGCTAGGTTTAAGTTATAACAATTAACCTCTGTTGTACTTAATTGATCCAGACTGGTTGAATTATTTTACTGAAATTAAATTACACAAGCCTCTAACGGCAGAGCTGTTCCCGATCACAAAAAATGGTTATTAAAACTTTGAGAAATAGTAGACCTGTCAACCCTGCTGACCTATGACCGCCGGTCACTCCGCCTTACAAGTTAGATCTGATTCGTGACGTCACTGATGGTGACTTAAACTCAATAATTAGAATACTCTTGATATTGTATCCAGTACTATTATACAATACAATTTTAATGCAAAATGAATAAAGGCTAATTTCTCTAAATTACTGAATACTATAGGATGATTCATTATACGCAGCTATGAACAAAGCGTCGGTTATTTCCACCGCGAATTCCCCTGGGGGTCAGGTCCCCAGGTCACCATGCGGGCTCATCTTCCCATTCTCTTTTGTCGATAAACCACTCTGGATAATTCTTACAACAGCCTAGTTTGTTACAATAGAAGCATCAATAAATATGGACCAATAGGCTTTCTACAAACACTTCTATTCAATACCCATTGTTTGTGTTCTGTCTTGTCTTGATACTTTTAATACCCTATTAATATCCCCTCTTGTTCTGGCTTGTGTTAATGCCACATCACCCCTCCCACCTCACTCAAATGTAGATATAAAATCGGAGATATGTAAGTTCTAATCAGTTGTGTATTTGTGAAGTCTTTGAATATATATATATATATATATTTATATATATATATATATATATATATATATATATATATATATATATATATATATATATATATATATATATATATATATATATATATATATATAAATATATATATATATATATATATATATATATATATATATATATATATATATATATATATATATATATATATATATATATATATATGTCGTACCTCGTAGCCTGAACGCACTTCTCATCCAACTATGCAAGGCCCGATTTGCCTAATAAGCCACGTTTTCATAAAATAATTGTTTTTCGACTACCTAACTTACCTAACCTAACCTAACCTAACTTTTTTGGCTACCTAACCTAACCTAACCTATAAAGATAGGTTAGGTTAGGTTAGGTAGGGTTGGTTAGGTTCGGTCATATATCTACGTTAAATTTAACTCCAATAAAAAAAATGACCTCATACATAATGAAATGGGTATCTTTATCATTTCATAAGAAAAAAAATTTAGAAAATATATTAATTCAGGAAAACTTGGCTTATTAGGCAAATCGGGCCTTGCATAGTAGGCCCAGAAGTGCATTCTGGCTACTAGGTACGACATATTTATATATATATATATATATATATATATATATATATATATATATATATATATATATATATATATATATGTATATATATATATATATATATATGTCGTACCTAGTAGCCAGAACTCACTTCTCAGCCTACTATTCAAGGCCCGATTTGCCTAATAAGCCAAGTTTTCCTGAATTAATTTATTTACTATAATTTTTTTCTTATGAAATGATAAAGCTACCCTTTTCACTATGTATGAGGTCAATTTTTTTTTATTGGAGTTAAAATTAACGTAGATATATGACCGAACCTAATCAACCCTACCTAACCTAACCTAACCTATATATATAGGTAAGGTTAGGTTAGGTAGCCAAAAAAAGCTAGGTTAGGTTAGGTTAGGTAGGTTAGGTAGACGAAAAAACATTAATTCATGAAAACTTGGCTTATTAGGCAAATCGGGCCTTGCATAGTAGGCTGAGAAGTGAGTTCTGGCTACTAGGTACGACATATATATATATATATATATATATATATATATATATATATATATATATATCGTACCTAGTAGCAAGAACAAACTTCTCGGCCTACTATGCAAGGCCCGATTTACCTAATAGGCCGAGTGATTTTCTTTATTTTCAATAAATAATTTCCAATTAGTTTATTTGAATTATTATTATTATATTATATTAGAAATATAAATTACTGACTTAATCGTGTTAGTTTACATTGGGTTAGGTTAGGTAGGATTGGTTAGGTTCGGTCATATATCTGTGTTAGTTTTAACTCAAACTAATTTAACTAAAACTAACGTTTTAACAAAACTAACGTTTTGTTAAAACGTTAGTTTTAACAAAAATTAACTCATACAAAATGAAATGGATAGCTTTATCATTTTATAAGAAAAAAATAATGACAAATATATAAATTCATGAAAACTTGGCTTATTAGGCAAATCGG
Source organism: Procambarus clarkii (assembly GCF_040958095.1). Taxonomy (NCBI): domain Eukaryota; kingdom Metazoa; phylum Arthropoda; class Malacostraca; order Decapoda; family Cambaridae; genus Procambarus; species Procambarus clarkii. The sequence goes on from NW_027189582.1 coordinate 75,911, forward strand.
GTCTTGCATCGTAGGCCGAGTACGACGTTCTGGCTACTAGGTACGATATATATATACATATATATATATATATATATATATATATATATATATATATATATATATATATATATATATATATATATATATATATATATATATATATTTATATATATGTCGTACCTAGTAGCCAGAACGCACTTCTCAGCCTACTATGCAAGGCCCGATTTGCCTAATAAGCCAAGTTTTCATGAACTAATTGTTTTTCGACTACCTAACCTACCTAACCTAACCTAACCTAACTTTTTCGGCTACCTAACCTAACCTAACCTATAAAGATAGGTTAGGTTAGGTTAGGTAGGGTTGGTTAGGTTCGGTCATATATCTACGTTAATTTTAACTCCAATAAAAAAATTTGACCTTATACATAATGAAATGGTTAGCTTTATCATTTCATTAGAAAAAAATTAGAAAAAATATATTAATTCAGGAAAACTTGGCTTATTAGGCAAATCGGGGCTTGCATTGTTGGCCAAAAAATGAGTTCTGGCTACTAGGTACGACATATATATATATATATATATATATATATATATATATATATATATATATATATATATATATATATATATATATATATGTATATATATATATATATATATATATGTATATATATATATATATATATATATATATATATATATATATATATATATATAATATATATATATATATTGTGACGGTGTTCCCCCCCTTATATTTCTCCCACGCCTGCAGTAAGAGTCATGTCCACTTTACCCGAGCGTTCTCTACGTCGCAGGCATCAGTTTGGTATATGTGGGGGAACGTAGTGTTCTCGTAGTGCCGAGAAATTCATAATACAAGAGTATTTTGGCCTGTGGTTTAGGCCCTTTAGGAAGCCAATATGGCGCTGGCTCTTCTGTTTTCCCGCCAATACTGTGTGACGTCAGTGACACCAGATTGGTCGCCGACAGCGACATGGCACAGGGAGCCAATGAAAACTTCCCGTGGCGAATATGACGTCACGAAGGAAGGGGGGTCCGGTCATCGCGCCACGCTGGCGCCATCAGTCTAAGACAGCACGTCAAGGAGGTCGGACGTGCGCTGGGGGGTCCTGTCAGTTGGACAGTTTACCCCGTCTCCGGAGGACTTACGCATCACCCGTGGTCTGCCAACACCTGTGGGGTCTTCCTTCGTTCATGTGTTGAACCGAAGAAGGAATTGACGGGATATTGAGCAACAAGTGCTCCAGGAACAGGTGTTGTGCAAGAGTGGAGTCTAGGCAGCGACGTATGCGACGGCTGATAGCTCCACAGTGATGACGTAGTGGATGAGCCAATCCTCCGTGAGGGAATCAGTCTGACACGACACGTCAAGGATGTTGGACGTGCGAAGATTGGTCCTGTCAGTTTGACAGTTGTTTCCCGCTCCTGTGGATTTTACGCATCACCCGAAGTCTGCCAGTAGTCTGTGACGTCTTCCTTCGTTCATGTGTTGGACCAGAGAGGGAATCGACGGAATATTGAGCAACAAGTGCTCCAGGACAGGTACTGTGCAAGAAGTGGTGAAGTCTGTGCAGTGACGTATGCGACGTCTGAGGCAGTTCACCCGTTTGTAACGGCGTAGTGGCTGAACCGAGCCACTGGGAAGCAGAGGAAGAAGGAAACTATTCAGGAATCCGAACGACTGCAGCCGTTACGTAGGCGGGCAGCCGTAGCTGGGAGGAGAAGTCGACGGCCGGGAGACCGACTCCAACCCTACAAGAAGTCGAGAAGGAGCACGGACCTGCAGTGAAAAGGCACGGAGACGACGCGCTTATGGTGGGACGTTGATTGAGTTCCTGGAGGACACGACAGAGTGTGTGTGGGGGCGTTTCCTACACGAGGCAGGAGCCAGGACCAGGAGCTACAACTCAACTCTCATCGGAGGATAGGTGGAAGTAGGTGATTCTAGTTTCCCTCCCAAATTCCCCCTTAGTCAGCTATATTATTTAGCCTGAGTATTTTGTATGTCGTGAGCAAGGCTCACCTATGTCACAGTAAGGCACCAGTGTGCAGAGTGGTACTATAAAGGGTACTCACGATATTTATGATTATTATTGGTGGATGCAGGCACCCGGAGTAATTGATGAATTTACTGTGTTGAGAATGTCTTTCATGAGACTTTAAGGTGATCATATAGTGAGAGAAAATATATATATAATTATGCCAGTATTTGGGAGTTAGGCTATGTGCCCAGTAACTATGTTATTATCATTATATATGTCTATGCTCGTGTATTGAATAATCATTCATGTGTGCAGTGATTAATTGTGTTATCGCCCACGGAAGGAATTACTGAGAACTCCAGTGATATATACTTCATAAGTTATCATTAAACGAAGGGCAGTGTGTAATACCATGACAGTGAATTATTGTCACATTTAATATAGAAATGTTTGATTGAGCCCAAGATCAGTGTAGCGAAGTATTTACGTGCTATTGTTGCAAATATTGTGTGTTCGAACTTTTAGTGATCTTTGAGAACTTAAAGAAATTGGCGCGTCACGCCAAGCAAACAGATAAAGTAACATTCGCGCGGGGGGTAGTCGCCCAGCTGATTTTGACACTGACGAGAGTGGGAGTGTTGCCAGCTTAGTGAGTTCATGTTATATGTGGGAACGAACGACTCCCGCCTGACACAGCTGTTTGCTTATTGATATAATCTTGTGATGTCTTTGAATGAGTTTTAAGTAAAATACAAAATACATTGGTGTTTATATCATCCCCTCCATATTTCTTGTGGCTATGTAATACCTGAAAGCAGAGAGCGATAGAAGTAAATACCTGCCTGATATCAGATCTATTGAGTGTGTTCTTGCCACTGTTACCACAATTCAACAAAACCACTGATGTGTTACTGGACACCGAAAACACCAGTTGGCGACCTTGTGGATAGTAGTAGAGCCCTATGACGGGGCGCGCATACAACAGTTAAGTGAACAAGTTGTGTTTCCACTCCTTCTCGATCAGAGGCCGGTTGGGATTGACTGGGATACCCTCCTGGCATACAGTGGCGCCGCGAGGATAGAGTGAAGACCCGCAGGGCTACGGTGAATGAACTTGAGTATATTGTTGCTCACCCGAGGAACCCCGACAATATATATATATATATATATATATGAAAATAGTGAAAATAACAGTCTGCCATTCCTGGATGTACTAATAACAATAACAGGAACCTCTTTAATCACCAACGTATATACCAAGCCCACCAACATAGGATTATGCCTGAACAGTAGAAGTGAGTGCCAAAGATACAAAGCCAGTGTTCTCAATGCTTATATTCGTCGAGCGCTTACCCACTGCTCTGAATGGAGCAACGTGAGTAGAGAGTTTGAAAGAGTAACTCAGGTATTAGTGAACAACGGATATAGCAACGCGGAAATAAACGCTGCTATAAGAAGACACTTGGACCGTTGGTATAATCCAGAACCTAGAACAGAAACCACAACACCTCAAATAAAATTATATTACACATCAACCATGCATAGTGAACATATAAAAGAGGAAAGAATAATGAAAGAAATAATCCGTAAAGGAATAAAAAGCACTACTCCTAACCAAAACATAAACCTGATAATATTCTACAAAACCAAGAAGACTTCCGAACTCCGTATCAAAAACAGCCCGAAGCCGACGGAGAACCCTCTACAGCAGTCAAGCGTTGTATACAAGTACAATTGCCCCCACGAAGGATGTAACCTTCAATCTAAGTACATAGGTATGACGTCGACCAAGCTGACGAGGCGGTTGACATGCCATCTTCAATCCGGTGCTCCTAGGAATCACATGAGACAAGCCCATGACATTACTCTAACAAAAGAAAGGTTGAACAAGAATACCTGCATAATAGACAAAACCCAAGATGCAAGAAGATTACAAATTCTTGAGGCAATTCACATAAGAATAGAGCGACCTACCATGAACACCCAAATCTCGGAACTATTTACTCTACCCACCATGAGAGTAAGGACAAGACAAGAACATATCGATGCCAACACAGAAGACAATGTCCAACATAATAGGCCAATTACACTGGATTAATCTTTGTGTTTAGATAGGAGCTGCCTCGTATGGGCCAATAAGCCTTCTGCAGTTACCTTTATGTTTCACCTCACATTTATCCCTTATGTATCCCCCCATGTTTTCACCTTTATTGCATTATCAACTGACCCAGTGCGGGTATAAAATCAACCAGTATTGTAAGATCTGTTCACTTGAGAATGAACCATGGAGGTTCGAAACGTTGTGCAAATTATATAAATAAGTGTAATACACTCTATAGTATATCACTTCTTTTCTTCACCTTAAAAGTACGAAAATGAGTTTTGGAGAACTCCTATTTCAATTAAGCCCTGATGCTAAGAAAATAGTTACAGGGATAAAAGCCCTAAACCAGAAAATAATAAATACAGAATATGCGGTCATATTCAATGAATTCAATATATATATATATATATATATATATATATATATATATATATATATATATATATATATATATATATATATATATATATATATATATATATATATATATATATATATATATATATATATATATAAATAAAAGTTTGTGAGGGTACCACCTCTGGTGCCAATGTGGGGACCCATAGCCTCGGAGAAGAAAATAAAAAGTATTCAGAGGAGACCTTGTGGTTTCTCACTGAACACTAATATTATCTTCTCCTACCACCCCCATTCTTTTGTATGTACACATATATGTTTACTTTATTTGAACTTTGTTACAAAAAAGGGAGTTACATATGGGTTACAAAGATGGTTGTCATAGGTTGTCGAGTTCCTCCAGCTCCTCAGATGGCGGGCAGGAACCCTGGATGCAGTGCGCATTTCCCCTCTGTATCGCCACACTGAGGCGCTGGAAAAGAAAGCTTGCAGCTCTCGGGTCCCTTGTTGTTTCAATGAGCCTAGAACCCAGTTCCTTCAAAAAACTGGTAGCACTTTTACCCCAGGCGCCGAGCGTCTCAGAAGCAATGGGGACAAAATTGTAGTGGTGATCCAGTTCTCTATACTTACGGGATTTGGCTGCTTCCCTTTGGGTGGCAGTGCAACCTGGTTGTTCAACACTGAAATCAATGTAAGTGTTAGCCATGGTTGATACACACGTGTAGTCCCACACCAACTGCTTGTCATTCTTCCAGGGGTTCACTGTGATACCATCCGGGCGACCAATAAGAGCATCAGAGTTGTGGGGCGTAAGGTAACGGGGCTCTCTCTCAACTGGGCATCCAGCTGTGGTGAAGTTCCTTCTGATGATGTCGTTAACTTCACTGTGCCTCGAGTGCCATCCCCCTGTGCTTTGGCAGAGTAGGCCATGGTGGCCGTATCTGTCGGCCACCACCTCTCCGCAAAAACACTTATATATGGTGTGGATTGGGGCAGCAAGGCGGAGGGCCACAGCAATTCAGAAGGCGTGTGGTGTGAGATGCGTGCCAGTTGATGACATTGGGGTTTCTAACATGAAATCCCCTGCATATGGGGCTGCTACTGCTGTTAGGCGAGCAATGTCGTTTTGTGTTGTTGCAGCAACTTGGTCTACAATGGGGCCATCCCAGCTGGATTGCTTGTGGGCTTTTGAGGATGGTGGTTGAGGTGATGGGCCTGCACGAGAGGCTCACTCTGTGGCACAGCATATAAAAATGGGATCGTGTACACCTGCCAGCTGATGTAAGTAGGCAGGTAGAATTTCCTTCACAAGGTCGTCGGATGCCGAGGAGGAGGACAGGAAGACTGGTACGGTGATTTGCGTTGCTGTTCGACCTCCGAGGCCCCGAAGTCTTAGGGGAAGAGAGGCTTGTTTCCACTGTAGGTCATCAAGACAGAGGTTGAGGGCTTTTTCTAACATTGATTTCAGTAACAGGTCATACTCACCTAGATTTTGGCTACTGTAGGATGATGAACACCTCAGAAAGTAGGTTAACCTGGGGATGGAACGACATCTGGTGATGTCCTCATCTTGTTTATCTGACAATGATACCACAATGTTACTCTCTTCTCAAGTCAGTATGGTTAGATAACAACTAGTGAAGCAGGATATCATAAATTATAATAATATTTATCGGGCGTAACATGGTGTTGCTGATGCCTTAAGCTTGCATGATAAGATAGCGAATGGTGGTGTTCAGAGTATCTGTGAAGGTCATTGTTAACTGATGACGACAACGATGTTCCTCATGCCTCCATCAGCCATTCTCAAATATCATTAATTACATGCCATTTATGGTTATATTGGTTGAATGGTGATGGTAACAATGTTTCTTTTTCCTCGAGCAAGTATTGCCAACATTTTATTCACAAACTTGTATGGCATACGATGCTTATAAAGGTTATATTGGTTAACTGACGATAGCAAGACTGGAGCTATTGGTTCACCCCAGTAAAGTTTCTTCTTATGTACATAATAATAATTAAATTAATAAATAATTATTATTTATTATTATTTAATAATTAAAGTCCCAGTAATGCTCTTCTTATGTACATAATAATAATAATAATAATAATAATAATAATAATAATATTTATTAGGGAAAATCACATACATACAAAATGGTATACGAGAAGAATGTTGGATCTCTAGATAGGGCAAGAATATACAGTAGTATGGTTCAAACCACTAATACACTCAGCGTTTCGGGCCTGACTATAACACCACTGTCGCTCTCGTCACAAGTAATACATTATCAAATAAGAACTGTTCAGATGTCGGATATTTTAATAGTGATCTATTCTTAAAAATTTTAACATGATCTTTCTCTCTTAAATTTAGGGTGGAAAATAATTTTGCATACTATTTAGTCTGTACACTTTACTAGTATATAAAAATGTTCATCTAGAACAGATTATTTCTATATTTACATAAAGTACAGGAATCGTGACGGTTTATGCATAATAACAATTGTGGTGTCTGTTGACAGGCAGGACAGCCCTTCACGGGGCAGCCGTAAATGGTCTCAACAACACTGTGAAGATCCTCCTCGACGCTGGAGCAAACATGAACGCTGCAGATAACTTTGGTAAGGATGACATTTATCCATCCCAACATTATATAACACTGATGTCATACAACAACACTGATGTCATACAACACACCACAATTTTTATGTGTTAAAATGCAATATTTATATTTTATAATTATACCATATGAGAGAATATCTGTCTGTTCAAAGTTGGGGGCCAAATTTCTCATATAAAAAAACGTTTTATAGTAACCTGCCACATTATTCATTAATTTGTAAAAATTGACATAAAATTCCAGCTGTGAATAATTTGCCTTTACTCACATTAAACAGACAATTCTCCCACAGCGTCAAACGTTTCTCAAGCAAACTGCTGTATACCAGAGTAAGGGTAACTATTGTTTGTTTAGTTCTTCACACCACTGAGCTGCTCCCACTGCCGACCACCCACACATAACACTATTGTAAGACAGAGGGACAGAAAAACATAGAGACAGAGACACACAGAAACTCAGAAACAAAAACACAGCTAGAGAGAGATAGACAGAGAGAGGCAGAGATAAAGATAGAGGAAGAGAATGAGACAGACAGTAGATAAAGGGATGGATGGATAGACGAAGATGCGGATTAATAAATAGATCAGCCGTAGTAGCCGCCATGAGGGTTCTAGCCAATGTGCTGTGAGTTACCAGGCGCACGTTCCAGACGGCTAGGCCACGACATGGTCAAAACAATTGCAACCCTGGGTACTACTGCACCCTCTAGGACTCCTGAGCCTTCCATTGACGCCGATGCAGGGTGTCAGACAATCCACCACATGCACTCTGGCTCAGTCATCTTGGAATGTTCTACCTCTGACGCTCTTCCTTTAATACACAGAGAGTAATCACACTCTCGTGATGTATCAATGAGAAAATCTGTAGGAGCCGTGGCGAGGGTTCGAACCTATGTGCCTGGTGTTCCCAGGCCCACACTCTCTGTGTATTGATAAAGAAGTACCCTGAAGATTGAGCCCCAGTGCATAGGGGGGGGGGGGGAATTGAGTGAAGCCATTGGTTCGGGTTCAGTGGAAACCTATAGATATAGGAGCATCAAAATGCTCTTACATCTGGCAAGGACGTATTCGGCCGCCATTTTATATTGTGGAGCAATCCTGTGTATAAACTTACCACACAATTAACATTCATTCTTTAACCAAACTAATCTAAAAACTCTATAATTTAAATATCACTAATCCAACGTATCATCCAACACATTCAAGGCCTATCACACCTAAAATGCATACATAAGTGAAGAGTCCCTACATCATCTATATATCAACAAATGCCACTCGAACCCGGTCCATCTGCCACAGTCATCTGGACCCAGGATTCATCTGTACCCAGGATCCATCTGGACCCAGGATCCATCTGGACCCAGGATCCATCTGGACCCAGGATCCATCTGGACCCAGGATCCATCTGGACCCAGGGTCCATCTGGACCCAGGGTCCATCTGGACCCAGGGTCCATCTGGACCCAGGGTCCATCTGGACCCAGGATCCATCTGGACCCAGGGTCCGTCTGGACCCAGGGTCCATCTGGACCCAGGGTCCATCTGGACCCAGGGTCCATCTGGACCCAGGATCCATCTGGACCCAGGGTCGTAACATCCTCTCACTGTTGACACCCAGCACACAGACAATTATATTTCTCATCAGAGCTCTCTCTGATGAACAGATAGACAAACAGATATAGAGAAACAGAGACAAAGATATCTAGAGACAGAGACTGACAACAGATTAATGGATGAATAGATGGCTGGAAACATGAATAGACAGATAAGTGGATTGATAGATGTATGGATGCATTGATTCCTGGATGTTTAGGTACAATGATATATAGACGAATATATAGATTGATAGTTAAATGAACAGATATTTGGTTGAATTAATGAATACAAAGTTGATTAGGTGCATGGATAGATAGATGAAAAGAAAGCAAGATGTAGATATAGTGAGATAGATGGATAGAAAGCTAGATGAATAGATTTATGGACAGATGGCTGCATTGATGGATGGATAAATGGCTGCACAGGTGGAGAGAAAGATGGACGGAAAGATGGACAGATGTATATAGATAAATGGACAGAGAGGGCAGATGAATGGATAGATGTATGAATAGATAGATGAATGAGTAGATGGATGGATGAGTAGATGGATGAATGAGTAGATGGATGGATGAGTAGATGGATGGATAGATATTTTCGTATTTTTATTTATTTAGTTATTTTATTTATTTATGTATATATACAAGATTTCTTACATTCTTCTACACGTCGATAGATGCATAGATGGATGTATAAAGGGAAAGACGGATAGATAGATGTATAGACAAATAGGCAGAGGTGTGGATGTTTGGACAGATGGATAGACGTACAGGTGAACAGAGAGAAAGATAGATAGATGAATATATGCATTGCTATATAGGTAGATTGAAAGATAGATGAATATATATAGATTCTTAAATATATGATGAGTAGATAGTTAGATAGATGGATAGATAGACCGAGATAGAGAGATTGAAAGATAGATGAATATATATAGATTCTTAAATATATGATGAGTAGATAGATAGATGGATAGACTGAGATAGAGAGATAGATAGATGGATGCATTGATTATATATATAGATTAATGGCTAAATAATAAGAGAGATAGGTGGATGGACGGATAGACAAATAGAGAGATAGGTGGAAGGATAGATATATGGTCAAATTGGACAGACAGACAGACCAAGGCATCGCTGGATACCCATCCAGTATAATATATAACACAAATTCGGTCAAAGTTTCCAAGACTAAAACAAATAAATGTTCAATATTTATAGACATTTTCACCTGAAATATAAACTCAAAATAAGAATCTTATTGAGTCTAGACACATTACATATATTATGTTACGTACTCCAAAGTGTGAGAGAATATCTGTGTGTGTGTCTGGCTGTTTGTCTGTTCGTCGTTGGAGGCCACACAGATGGAGCTAGCGTCATCCATATTGACAGAAGAAATGGTCTGGGGTACAGGATGAAAAATGGATGATTTGGGTTGTCATAATTCAATAGGTAAGAGCATGTCAGGATCACATTCAGACCCCCCTCACACATTTATGGCAACGCACGCCATCTGTTCAGCTAGATAGTATCAAAACAAACTTTCAGAACAATCGTTTTTTCGTATAGTAATATGTACCATTTTACACTGATTCCGGTAAAATTAACAAATTACCTGCTGTCAATAATTTGTTCGTACTCACATAAAACAGACGATTCTTCCACAACTTGAAAAGTTTTGCAAGACACAACCCTTTATGAGAGTAAGGGAACTATACATTTTTTAGTATGTCACATAAGCTCTTCTCGCAGGCGATAACCCACACATTACACTAAAATATTGTTGATAAGGAAGAGAGAGACAGACAGACAGTGACCGAGAAATACAAAGACAGAGACACATAGTCAGAAACAGGCAGACACAGAGGCAGAGGGAAGAAATAGAGGCTGATAAACATAGAAAGAGAGAGCTAGAAAAGAGAGACAGAAAGACATAAAAGAGACAGAGAGCAGATATATATATAGATGTATGCATAGAGATGTGGACTGATAGCGTGAAGGATATACTTATGGATAGAGACAGACAGGGGTATGGATAAACAGATGAATATGATGGATAGATGGATGGGCAGATAAATGGCTTGATAAATACAAAAATGAATAGAAAGATGAGATGGTTGCTGGATAAATAGACAGATAGATAGATAGACGGATAGGTGGATAAAGAGATGGATAGATAGATACAATGATAAATATATTTACAGATAGATGAATAGGTATATATATATATACGACAGAGAGATAAGTAGATGAATGGATATACTCAGCAAACAAAAAAAAATTTTGACCGTTTTTAATTGGTCGCAGAAAGGACTGAAACTATTTATATAATGTTGTTTTAACAACGTATAAAATACATTACTTTCTGTCACTCAAATCGTAGACAGCATGATTTGCTGTCCTAGTCAAATTTGCTGTCAAATCGTAGTCAGTTGCAATAGTAAAACTGATGATTTAAAACTTTTCTAATTAAAATTAAGTACAAGTACTTCATATGTGTGTGTGTGTGTACTTACCTAGTTGCACTTACCTAGTTTTGACTGCGGGATTGATGTCTGGCTTTTTGGTCCCGTCTCTCAACTGTCAGTCATCAGATATACAGGTTCCTGAGCCTATTCCGCTCTATCATATCTACACTTGAAACTGTGTATGGAGTCTGCCTCCACAACATCACTTCTTAATGCATTCCATTTGTCAACTACTCAGACGCTGAAAAAATCTTTCTAATGATTCTATGGCTCATTTAGGCACTCAATTTCCACCTGTGTCCCATAGTGTGTGTGTGTCCCATGCATTAAATAGTCTATCTTTATCTACCGTATCAATTCATTTGAGAATCTTGTATGTAGAGATCATGTCCCCCATAACTCCTCTACCTCCCAGTGACTTGAGGTTTAATTCCCGTAGTCTCTCCTCGTAGCTCATATCCCTCAGTTCGGGTACTAGTTTAGTGACATACTTTTGAAACTTTTCCAATTTAGTCTTACGCTTGAGCAGATATGAACTCCACACTGGAGCCGCAAATTCCTGGATTGGTCTGACATATGTGGTATATAAAGTTCTGTATGGTTCCTCACACAAGATTCTAAAGTCCGTTCTTATATCGGCTAACCTGGCATATGCCACTGATGTTATTCTCTTGATATGGGCTTCAGGAGACAGGTTTGGCGTGATATCAATCCCCAAATCTTTCTCTCTGACTCTTGAAGAATTTTATCTCCCAAATGATACCTTGTGTCTGGTGTCCTGGTCCTTACACCTATCTTCATTACATTGCAGTTGCTTGGGTTAAATTCTAACATCCCTTTGTTTGAAAATTCCTTCAGCTTGTCCAGGTCATCTTGAAGCTTCAAGCTGTCTTCCTCTGTCTAAATCCTCCTCATAATTTTGGTATCGTCAGCAAACATTGAGAGGAATCATTTTATACCCCCAGGGAGACCATTTACGTATATCAGAAACAGGATAGGTCTGAGTACAGAGCCCTGTGGGACTCCACTTGGGACTTCACGCCAATTTGAGGTCTCACCCCTCACTGTAACTCTTTGCTTCCTATTGCTTAGGTACTCCCTTATCCACTGGAGTACGGTACCAGTTTCTCCAGATTATGCATCAACCTCTTATGGGGTACTGTGTCAATGGCTTTCCGACAGTCCAAGTAAATGCAGTCTGTGCATCCATCTCTTTCTTGTTTAATCTTTGGCACCTGATTGTAGAATTTTATTTAGCCTGTAAGGCAAGATTTAACTTCCCTAAACCCATTTTTATGGGTTGTCATGGAATCCCTTCTCTTCAGATGTGTCACTAGGTTTTTTATAATAATCTTCTCCATCACCTTGCATGGTATACAAGCTATGGGTGGTAGGCTTTGTGGGTTGGAGGTGTTATTGTAAGAGGGGGTGAGGGTGAGAGAAGGTTGGGGGTGTTACCCAGTGGAGGGCATAATGCTGTCACATGTAGGTACCAAAACATTAGTCCCAAATGAGTGAATTGTCTTTGTGGGGAAACTCCAGGCAGCTAATCTCTCCTTTTTTAAATTGACTTTAATAAGATAAAGTTATGTCTTATTTATTTTTCTTAGTAAGTAAGAATTAATTGAGTGGACTGTATATACTTGTAAACTGCCTGAAATCTTCTTACACACTAATGGGGGGGCAATTGGTAGCCTAAACCACTTTGTTATGGCTCCTTCTTAAACTACCAATTGTTTACCTTTTATAATTATAATATACCACATATGGTGGTCTAATCTACTAGTAAATAATTACTAATTATGACTACTAATACTGATATTAATGGCTAGGCTGTGCCAGTAGTGTGGGCCTGGTAAGGCATGTAGGTGTAGCCTCCAGATTGGGTGTGGCCCTATGCCTCCTTGTGCCACGTAATGGCGGCTGGTGGGAAGGACAAGGCTTGCAAACAATAGTTAATGTGTATGAACCAACTGTCTGCATAGATTCTTGCTGCTCCTCTCACAATTTACCTGTATGGGATGCAAGGAATTAATCAAAGTTCCCTAAACATATCAATTACAGATATGGCATGAAATAGGAGAGTGTAATCTGGGGTACACATACATTGTGGTTTGGTTTATTCCTACATCGTGACCGCCTCTACCCATTGAATCAAAATGTGCACAAAATTGATATACAATACTTGGTAAGACGGATACAGTCGTTGTTTTGATGGTTGTTAGGCTGTGTTGCTGGTTGTTGACACGTAATTGGGGTGTCTAGTTGTTTACACCAGCTCTAGAGCCAAATACAGTGTGGGGCTGTCCTTTGTTGTTATGAAGCGGGAGCCTTCCTCCCAGTCGTGCAACGCCCTCATGCTGGTTCCTCTCTCAAAGTAATTTTACATTAACAAGGGAACCTAGCTACAATTTAATGTTAATAATTATATTCAGTCTTATTGATTACTTTTTTGTTTACTCTAGATACTAAACTAGTCTATTAACAATGTTTCATAATGTAAATATCGATGACATCCATGACGTCACGGAGTCGATGACGTCACGGAGTCTCCCATTTTCCATCCTGAAGGGATTATAGACTAAGGGAGACTGTGTTATATGTGTGTGTGTGTTTGTGTGTGTGTCGGTTTCCCGACATTCTTCTGAGGTTCGTTTCCATATTTTCACTTATATCCACCCTAAATAATATATTGCAAGAACACTGTACACGGCATGATTGACTGACTAATTGAGAGGCACTTACCACCAAGTCAACATCCCAAAGTACAACTAGGTGTTAAGAAGCATTGTTTATGTCTTGTTTACGTCCCTGTGAGCCCGTTCATGTTCACACCGCTGCCAGGCATAGATCACTCCAAATTCCTGCTATATATCACCAGTAATCGGCCTCTTGTTCCCCTTAGCCCGGTACAGCTCTAACGCTACACGTTTTGCCTATCTTCTTCACTATTCTTTTCACTATTTGCTTTAATCTTCACTATCACATCTAGTTACGTACTCTGTGACCGAGTGATGGCGGCAACGAATCTGTCGTGGAACTGATGACGTACAGTGATCATGACTAATTTGTTCTATCGGACACAATCTGTGAAACTGCTATTTTCTAAACAGTGCGTTTCACTTCATAATATCACTACGCAACGAATTTCCTTTGTATCCCTCTGATGTCCCAAATTATGAAGACATTTAGATGAGCGAACTGCACATGTCCACCCACCCTACACCGTTCTTAGCAACAACGTGTTTTGGTCTGTGTGTTTTGGTCTGTGTGTGTTTTGGTCTGTGTGTTTTAGTTTCTTGTTTTGGTCTGTGTGTGTGTGTGTTTGGTTTGTGTGTGTGTTTGGTCTGTGTGTGTGTTTGGTCTGTGTGTGTTTGGTCTGTGTGTGTGTTTGGTCTGTGTGTGTGTTTGGCCTGTGTGTGTGTTTGGTCTGTGTGTGTGTTTGGTCTTTGTGTGTGTTTGTGTTTGGTCTGTGTGTGTGTGTGTGTGTTTGGTCTGTGTGTGTATGTGTTTGGTCTGTGTGTGTGTTTGGTCTGTGTGTGTTTGGTCTGTGTGTGTGTTTGGTCTGTGTGTGTGTTTGGTCTGTGTGTGTTTGGCCTGTGTGTGTGTTTGGTTTGTGTGTGTTTTTGGTCTGTGTGTGTGTTTGGTCTGTGTGTGTTTGGTCTGTGTGTGTGTTTGGTCTGTGTGTATGTTTGGTCTGTGTGTGTGTTTGGTCTGTGTGTGTTTGTGTTTGGTCTGTGTGTGTGTTTGGTCTGTGTGTGTTTGGTCTGTGTGTGTGTTTGGTCTGTGTGTATGTTTGGTCTGTGTGTGTGTTTGGTCTGTGTGTGTGTGTGTTTGGTCTGTGTGTGTGTTTGGTCTGTGTGTGTTTGGTCTGTGTGTGTGTTTGGTCTGTGTGTGTGTTTGGTCTGTGTGTGTTTGGTCTGTGTGTGTTTGGTCTGAGTGTGTGTTTGGTCTGTGTGTATGTTTGGTCTGTGTGTATGTTTGGTCTGTGTGTGTGTTTGGTCTGTGTGTGTGTGTGTGTTTGGTCTGTGTGTGTGTGTTTGGTCTGTGTGTATGTTTGGTCTGTGTGTGTGTGTTTGGTCTGCGTGTGTGTGTTTGGTCTGTGTGTGTGTGTTTGGTCTGTGTGTGTGTGTTTGGTCTGTGTGTGTGTGTTTGGTCTGTGTGTGTGTGTTTGGTCTGTGTGTATGTTTGGTCTGTGTGTGTGTGTTTGGTCTGTGTGTATGTTTGGTCTGTGTGTGTGTGTTTGATCTGTGTGTATGTTTGGTCTGTGTGTGTTTGGCCTGTGTGTGTGTTTGGTCTGTGTGTGTGCTTGATCTGTGTGTGTGTTTGGTCTTTGTGTGTGTTTGGTCTGTGTGTGTGTTTGGTCTGTGTGTGTTTGGTCTGTGTGTGTGTTTGGTCTGTGTGTATGTTTGGTCTGTGTGTATGTTTCGTGTGTGTGTGTGTTTGGTCTGTGTGTGTGTGTTTGGTCTGTGTGTGTGTTTGGTCTGTGTGTGTGTTTGGTCTGTGTGTGTTTGGTCTGTGTGTGTGTGTTTGGTCTGTGTGTATGTTTGGTCTGTGTGTATGTTTGGTCTGTGTGTATGTTTGGTCTGTGTGTGTGTTTGGTCTGTGTGTGTGTGTGTGTTTGGTCTGTGTGTGTGTGTTTGGTCTGTGTGTGTGTGTTTGGTCTGTGTGTGTGTGTGTTTGGTCTGTGTGTTTGGTCTGTGTGTGTGTGTGTGTTTGATCTGTGTGTGTGTATTCACCTAGTTGCATTAACTTAGTTGTACTTGCGGGGGTTGAGCTCTGCTTTTCCGGCCCGCCTCTCAACTGTCAGTCAATCAACTGTTACTAACTACTAATTTTTTCTCTTCTACAACACACACACACACACACACACACACACACACACACACACACACACACACACACACACACACACACACACACACACACACACACACACACACACACACACACACACACATAGGAAGCAGCCCGTAACAGCTGTCTGACTCCCAGGTACCTATTTACTGCTAGGTAACTGGGATTTCAGGGTGAAAGAAACTCTGCCCCTCTATTTTCACCGACGGCCGGGATCGAACCTGCACCCTGGGATTACGAGTCCCAAGCGCTGTCCATTCAGCCCCAAGGCCCCTGTGAGTACCTACATAGTTGCATACTCCAGGGTTGGTATGCATGGTATGCATGATGTGGCATGCATGGTTCTCAAAGATTCCCTACTCTGGTTCCTGAAGGATGTTCTGATGTTAGCCAGCCTCGCATATGCCGCAGATGTAATTCTTTTTATATGGGCTTCAGAGGACAAGTTTGGTGAGATATCATCTCCTAGATCTTTCCCTCTGTCCGTTTCAAGAATTACGTCATTTCCTATTCAATACCTTGTGTCTGGCCTCCTGTTCCCACCGCCTAGTTTAATTACCTTACATTAACTCGGGTTGAACTTCAGTAGCAATTTGTTGGACCATTCATTCAGTCTCTCTAGGTAATCTTGTTGCCTCCTACTATCTTCCTCCGTTTTAATCATCCTTACAATTTTTGCATCATCAGCAAACAATGAAAGGAACGATTCTATACCATCTGAAAGATCATATACATATATCAGAAACAGTATAAGTCCAAGGACTGAACTTTGAGGGATTCCACTGGTGACGCCTCGCCAATCTGAGATCTCACCCCTTCACAGTGTCTTATGTTGCTTAGGTACTCCCTTATCCAATGGAGTACCTTCCTTTACACTCCTGCCTGCCTCTCCAGCTTTTTCACTTGCCTCTTTTGTGGTACTGTGTCAAAGGCTTTCTGGCAATCCAAAAATATGCAGTCTGCCCACCCTTCTCTTTCTTGCCAGATTTTGGTTGCGTGATCGTAGATTTAAATTAATCCTGTGAGGCAGGACTTGCCATCCCTGAACCCATGTTCATGTTGTGTTACAAAGTTCTTTCGCTCCAGATGTTTCACTAACTTTTTTCGCACAATCTTCTTCATCATCTTGCATGGTATGCAAGTTAGGGACACTGACCTGTAGTTTAGTGCCTCATGTCTATCCCCCTTCTTGTATATACGGACTACATTAGCCATCTTCCAAATTTTTGGTAGTTCCCCTGTAACCAAGGGTTTGTTATACACTGTGGAGAGTGGCAGGCACTGTGCTTCTGCTCCTTCCTTTAGTATCCAAGGGGAGATTCCATCTGGGCCTATAGCTTTTGTCGCATCCAAATCTAGTAAAAGATTCCTTACATCCCCACTGGTAATCTCAAACACTTCGAGGGGTTCCTGGTTAACTATTCCTTCTCTTATCTCTGGAACTTCTCCTTGCTCTACTGTGAAGATCTCCTGGAATTTATTATTCAGTTCCTCGCACACTTCCTTACCGTGGTAGTGAATCTGTCTGCCCCTATCCTCAATTTTATTACCTGATCCTTTACTGTTGCTTTTTCTCCTGATATGGCTGTGCAGCAATTTAGGTTGAGTCTTTGTCTTGCTTGCAATGTCATTTTTGTATTGCCCTTTTGCCTCTCTTCTCAATGTGACATATTCATTCCTGGCACTCTGTTATCTTTCTCTGCTCTCAAGTACCCTGTTATTCTTATAGTTACTCCACGTCCATTTACTTTGCTGCTTAGCTAGCCTACATCTCTGATTAGACCATAAGTTTCTCATGTACATTTCGTTGTTTTCCTTTTGGACCGGGACAAACTTGTCAGCTGCCTCCTTACACTCCTGCGTAACGTAATCCATCATGTCTTGGGCCGTCTTTCCCCTAAGCTCTGTTTCCCATGTTATTAACATCAGTAATAAAACATTAACATCAGTAATAAAAATGATGGCAAGTTTCTTGGCCTATTCCTAGACAAGAGACTCAACTTCAGCACCCACATTCAACACATAACTAAGAAAGTCTCTAAGACAGTTGGTATACTCTCCAAAATCAGATATTATGTTCCTAACTCTGCTCTCCTCTCACTATATTATGCACTAATCTACCCCTATCTTAATTATGGTATCTGTGCATGGGGGTCTACCACTGCAAACCACCTTAAGCCCATCATCACACAGCAAAAATCTGCTATCAGAATAATAACTAACTCTGCTTTCAGACAACACTGAAATCAGCTCCCTTGTTTAAATCCCTAAACTTGCTAAATATTAACTCCCTCCACACATTCTCTTGTGACAACTACATTTACACAACCCTGTTCTTAAATGCAAACCATGCTCTGAAACTCTCCCTGGACAGATGTAATAGGACCCATTATCACCACACCAGAAATAAATATCTCTTTGATATCCCCAGGGTCAAACTTAATCTGTGTAAACACTCTATGCAAATTAAGGGACCTAGTCTGTGGAACTCACTCCCTAGTGAATTGAAAAACTGTAAAACTTTTGCCTTATTTAAAAGCAAAACCAAAAAGTACCTAACTTCATCTTCTTAGTTTCCTACACTGAGCTTTAAATTTGCTCTGTACCTAGTGTTACCCAATCTTCTAATTTTTATGTAATATCAAACAACCTTATCATTGTGTTCATTGCTGTCTTCTTTTATGTGCTAGCCATATGCTGTATTGTGCCTACCAATTTTTTGTCAACTACCATTCAAGCTGTCATTGCAATCAATCTTATATTGTTTCTGCTGTATTGTGCCTACCAATTTTTTGTCAACTACCATTCAAGCTGTCATTGCAATCAATCTTAGCTACCTATGTGCTTTAATATACTGTACCTACAATTTTCTCTCATCTTTTTTTTTTCATTTCATGTAATCTGTTATCATTTTTTTGTCTATAAATTTTGCAAGTATTTACCTCCTTAAAATTTTCTTAGATTAAGGACCTGGCCGAAACGCTGCGCGTGCTAGTGGCTTTACAAGACTGTAATTACCATATTTGTATCCTCACATTCCTTATGTACATTCTTGTATATGCATAAATAAATAAATAAATAAATAAATAAATAAATAAATAAATAAATTATATCTGTTATGATTGTTCTGATCTCCTCATAGTTTTTCTTTCGGAATAACAGCCTTTTGTTTTCAGTTCCAGTTTCCCTCCTCGAGTTCAATAACCCTTCTTCAGCCAGATACTGAAAGGTCAGTACACTTTGGTCGCTCATTCCTACCAGGGCCTCGAAACCGATTTTTCTTATGTTGGAGTCGTTCAGAGTGAAGACTAGGTCGAGTCTCGCTGGTTCATCGTTTCCTCTCATTCTTGACATGCTAGCTTAAAAGGTTTCTTGTCGCCACCTCCAATAGTTTGGCTCTCCATGTATCCTCACCTCCATGCGGTTCCTTGTTCTACCCACTCTATCCTTCCGTGATTGAATTCCCTCATGATGAGCAGATACGATCTATTTCTACAGGTAACAGAGGCTGCCCTCTCAATTATAGTGCTAACTGGCATGTTGTTCTTGTCATACTCTGACATGTCATTTTGTCATTTGGTGGGAGATTATATATCACTGCTACTACTACTCTTGGTCCTCCCATTGTCATGGTGCCTGTTATATACTCTCTGAATCCCTCGCCTCCCTGGAAAACCATCGCCTTGAAACTAAACTCCTTTCTCATTAGTAGGGCCACTCTGCCTCCTCCCCTTCCTTCCCTCTCTTTCCTTATTTCAGTGTAATCCTGGGGAAACACCGCATTCGTCATGATTCCTGAGAGTTTTGGTTCTGTGAGTATGATTACATCTGTGGATCACTTCTTGTCCTCTTTCCAGTAGTTCACTTGCCTTGCTTGTAATCCCATCTATGTTCGAGTACATCACCCTGAAACTGACTCTCTTCTCTCCTTCAGAAAATTATTGTAGTAGTCATATATAACCCCCCACCGAACGACAGAAGAACCAGACAGGAATATGATTTAAAACAACTTAGCCACCAACAATATAATGGAGAGAGCAGCTTCTGTGGCTAGCAGGACCGGATCCATACTACTAATCATGGAAGACTTCAACCATGGGAAGATAGATTGGGGACACAGAGACCCACATGGAGGACCAGATACATGGAGAGCTAAGCTGCTGGATGTGGCAACAAGAAATTTTCAAAATCAACATGTCAAGGGACCGACAAGAATGAGAGGAGAGGATGAACCAGCCTTGCCTGATCTGATATTTACCCTAAATGAGTCGGATATAAGGGAAGTTAAGTTGAAAGCCCCCCTGGGAATGAGTGATCATAGTGTATAGAACTTTGAGTACCTAGTTGAGCTAGGAATTATCACCCCCAAAAAAGAACTGGGAAACAAAGGGCTGGCGTACCGAAAGGGAAACTATGAGGAGATGAATAAATTCCTAAGGGATATACATTGGGACACAGAACTCAGAACCAAGTCCGTACAAGACATGATGGACTATGTCACCCAAAAGTGTTAGGAGGCTGTAAGCAGGTTTGTCCCAGCCGGACAGGAAAAAACAGAGAAGCAAAAGAAGAATCCGTGGTTTAATATGGAATGGATGAACGCAAAGGAGCTGAACAAAAGGTCATGGACGAACTTCCGTAATAACAGAACACCAGAAAGTAGAGAGAGATACCAGAGAACCAGAAACGAGTATGTCAGTGTGAGAAGAGCAGCTGAGAAAAGTTATGAAAATGATATAGCTAATAAAGTCAAGACCGAACCAAAGCTACTACATAGTCACATCAGGAGGAAGACAACAGTGAAGGAACAGGTGATGAAACTTAGAATGGGTGAGGACAGGTACACAGAGAATGACAAAGAGGTGTGTAAAGAACTCAACAAAAGGTTCCAGGAGGTCTTTACAATAGAACAGGGAGAAGTCACGGCGCTAGGAGAGGTGGCAGCAAACCAGGCGACCTTGGAAAGGTTCGAAATTACAAGAGATGAGGTCAAGAAGCACCTATTGGAGCTGGACGTGATAAAAGCTGTTGGGCCAGATGGAATCTCACCATGGGTGTTGAAAGAGTGTGCAGGAGCACTTTGCTTGCCACTCACCATAGTGTATAGTAGGTCACTGGAAACGGCAGACCTCCCAGAAATATGGAAGACTGCTAATGTAGTCCCAATATACAAAAAGGGTGACAGACATGAGGCACTGAACTACAGGCCAGTGTCCTTAACTTGTATACCATGCAAGGTGATGGAGAAGATTGTGAGAAAAACCTAGTAACACATCTGGAGAGAAGCGACTTCGTGAAAACACATCAACATGGGTTCAGGGAGGGTAAATCTTGCCTTACAGGCTAAATAGAATTCTACGATCAGGTGACAAAGATTAAGCAAGAAAGAGAAGGGTGGGCGGACTGCATTTTTTTGGACTGTCGGAAGCCTTTGACACAGTACCCCATAAAAGGTTGATGCATAAGATGGAAAAACAGGCAGGAGTGACTGGTAGGGCGCTCCAGTGGATAAGGGAGTACCTAAGCAATAAGAAGCAGGGAGTTACAATGAGGGGTGAGACCGCAGATTGGCGTGTAATCAACAGTGGAGTCCCACAGGGCTCTGTACTCGGAGCTATCCTGTTTCTGATATACGTAAATGATCTCCCAGAGGGTATAGACTCATTCCTCTCAATGTTTGCTGACGACTTCAAAATTATGAGACGGATTAAGAAAGAGGAAGACAGCTTGAGGCTTCAAGAAGACCTGGACAAGCTGCAGGAATGGTCGAACAAATGGCTGTTAGAGTTTAACCCAAGCAAATGAAGATAGGGGTAGGAAGCAGGAGACCAGATACAAGGTATCATTTGAGAGATGGAATACTTCAAGAGTCAGAGAGAGAGAAAGACCTGGGGGTTGATATCATGCCAGACCTGTCCCCTGAAGCTCATATCATGAGAATAACATCAGCAGCATATGCCAGGTTGATTACATAAGAACGGCCTTTAGAAACTTGTGTAAGGAATCTTTCAGAACATTATATACCACATATTTCAGACCAATCCTGGAGTATGCGGCTCCAGCATGGAGTTTATATCTAGTCAAGCATAAGACTAAACTGGAAAAGGTTCAAAGGTTTGCCACCAGACTAGTACCCGAGCTGAGAGGTATGAGCTACGAGGAGAGACTACGGGAATTAAACCTCACTTCGTTGGAAGACAGAAGAGTTAGGGGGGACATGATCACCACATTCAAGATTCTCAAGGGAATCAACAGGGTATATAAAGACAGGCTATTTAACGCACTAGGGGACACAGGTGGAAACTGAGTGCCCAAATGAGCCACAGAGATATTAGAAAGAACTTTTTTAGTGTCAGAGTGGTTGACAAATGGAATGCATTAGGAAGTGATGTGGTGGAGGCTGACTCCATACACAGTTTCAAGTGTAGATATGATAGAACCCAATAGGCTCAGGAACCTGTACACCTGGTGACTGACGGTTGAGAGGCGGGACCAAAGAGCCAGAGCTCAACCCCCGCAACACAACTAGGTGAGTACACACATACATTCGAGTCGAGCCAGCCATGAAGGGAGGGTAGCGGGGGTCACGCGCTACGTTAAACGCCAATATTTTTGGGTTTATTAGGGCTACAGTGACAGATCACAGATGTAGGGGTATCACAAAGTGTATAACCGCCGCTAATAGGAAAGAAAATTACAATGCTATCGCTAGAACTTTGTGTTAAGCAGTGAATTCACTAGACAGGCCACGTGGGAGTGCCCACGAGGCTTTGTTTACATATTGGGTAAGTGATCCGTGGTACAGTGAATTGGTGAACTGTAACACAACAGACACACCGATACAGTGACTGACTCCAGAGATTTGTGTTGGATAGAGAAGAACCGCCACCATCAATCTACTGGATTAGTGATTCACCACGTGGGAGGCGACGACGGAACACTTCGTCATCCAGCATTGTAATTATTCACCTGGTTGTGTGAGCGGGAGGCTAACTGGTAGGTACCCCTCTCTGGTCAATTCTTCAGGTGTAAAGAGTGAGGTAAAATATTATAGTGGCTCATTTTGGGTAGAAGTTGACATTTACGGGACCCCCGTAACACACGCACGAACGCATGCACGCACAGATACGTTTTCAAGCAGACACGCACACACAAGCAAAAACAAACACACACACACACACACACAGTGTGCGTATGTCTCGCAGTGTGTAGCGAGCAGGGTGCTACATAGCATAGTCATATCGCTAGCGATAGTGCGAAGAAACCAAAGTGAAGCTAGTGGCATCACCGGTGCATAGTGTGGAGGACGGCGTGGAGCGACATGACCTGACGGCCAGGTGGGACGACCCGCCGCGGAACTACCTGTTTGTGTTTGTTGGGTGGTGACTGTGATCAGTGGTAAAGTAAATTAGTGAATTGTAACACAACGATACAGTGACTGACTCCAGAGCTTTGTGTAGATAGAGAAGAACCGCCATCATCAATCTACTAGCACTTAGTAAATCACCAAGTGGAAGGCGACGACGGAGCACCGTCAACCATACATCATCATTACTCATCTAGTTGTGTGAGCGGAAAGGAAGACTGGTATGTACCCCTCTCTGGTTAATTAATCAGGTGTACAGTGTGAGGTAAAATATTATCAAATTCTTGTTTAGGATAGCATATATATTTAAAAAATCTCAAAGTGGCTCATTTTGGGTAGAAGTGTTTGTTCTGTGTGTGGGTAAACGTGTGTTTAAGCACACACATTTAAAATATCAAAGTGGCTCAATTTGGGTAGCGGTTGACATTTTACGGGACCCCCGTAACACACGCACGCACACACACGCACGCATACATACGTTTGCAAGCACACACGCACGTACACGCAAAAACCAACACACGCACACGCACGCACTCACACATACGTCCAGTCAGGCTAGAAGGGATTAACACCTTTCGTGGAAAGGGGATAAAATCCTCACTCATAATCCACGCCCCTCTCTTACCCCTTCTCTTACCCCCTCTCTTACCTGCCGTAATCTGCAGACAACCCCCATCCCACGCGCACACACGTTCTCTCTCTCTGTATCTCTCTCTCTCTCTCTCTCTCTCTCTCTCTCTGTATATCTCTCTCTCTCTCTCTCTCTGTATCTCTCTCTCTCTCTCTCTCTCTCTCTCTCTCTCTCTCTCTCTCTTGCTCTCTCTCTTGCTCTCTCTCTTGACAAGGGGCAAAATGGCAGGAGGACGCAACAGGGACAGCCAGAGTGACCAAACGAAGGAAATGTTAACCCAAGCTCTGGAGGAATTCAGGAGGGAGATGCATGAAATGAGGATTACAATTAACAACCTGCAAAGTGAGCTGACATCAGCAAGGGAGGAGATCAAATCCCTCACAGAGAAAAATAAAGAGACCGAGCATCAGATTATCATCCAAAGGGAAGGTGGGAATGTTATATTGGAAGGAAATGCCTCTGTACCTGAAACATTTGCGGACATACTGAAAAAGAGCTCAGAAGCAATGGCCACAGTGAGGGAGGTAGCCATGCAAGCAGCTACCTCACAGGAAGTAGCAAGGTGCACCACTCAGCTGCTGGAGAGAAAAAGATCAGTGGTAGTTGTAGGCATCAAAGAACAGGAAGGATCCAACAGGCAAGAATGGAATAGCAAGTATAGAGAGGCAGTACATGGGCTACTGAAGGGGTTACTGATGGAAGGGGCTGAACAAAACATTGAGAAGGTTTTCAGGTTGGGCTGGTACAACAAGGACAGAAACCGACTTGTAAAGGTGGTGTTTACAAACGAAACCACGAAGAAGGACATTCTCGAAAGGAAGAGTCGTCTGCAGCATGTGGAGGGAAACAAAAAAGTATTCCTGCAGAGGGACAGGACGAAGGAGGAGAGAGCCAGGGCAGCCGAGGCAAGGAGGAAGTGCAGGGAGAGAGGAGCAAACCAGGAAATCACACTCCCAACACAACAGTCCCAGAGACAAGAGGCGAACCCAAAACCGGCATCCCAGCAACACCAGAGGGGAGGGAAACACCACCACCCCCCTCTGCATAGAAACCCTCACATCCCCTCACCCTACCTGCCCCCAACCAACCCTCCCTCCCCCCTACCCCATTCTGACCCTGTCACCCCTTCCCCATTCCCATCATATCCCCCCTCCCACCTTTCCCCCCCTGTCTCCCCCCTCCCACCTTTCCCCCCCCCTGTCTCCCCTCCCCCTTCATCCCATACCCTTCCTATCCCTCCTCCCTCCTCACCCCGTATCCTCCATGTCCCCTCTATCTCCTTATCCCACACCCTACCTGTCCCCCCTTCCCTTAAACCCCCACCCCCCACCCCAAAATCCTCTGAGACCCTGCAAACCACCTCACAGATCTTCTCACCCACGGAACAGCTTCCCACACCAGCAGAATGCTCGCCAAGAAAGGGACAAGAAAATGAACAGAAGAAAGTGAGCTTCAAGGCGATGTACACTAACATAGATGGAATTACAAATAAAACAAGTGAACTTGGAGAATGGGCACTAGAAGAAATCCCAGACATAATAGCACTCACAGAAACAAAGCTAACAAAAACCATAACAAATGCAGTGTTTCCACAGGGCTACTATGTAGTGAGGAAAGAGAGAGAAGGGAGAGGAGGAGGTGGTGTAGCTTTGCTACTAAGAGAAGGTTGGAGTTTTGAAGAGATGGTAATTAAGAACTGTGAAGGTTTCAGTGACTACATATCAGGCACCATAGCAACTGGAGGACAGAAAATTATAGTAGTAGTCATATATAACCCCCCACCGAACGTCAGAAGACCCAGACAGGAATATGATAGAAACAACTTGGCCACCATCAATATAATAGAGAGAGCAGCTTCTGTGGCTAGTAGGAACGGATCCAGACTACTAATCATGGAAGACTTCAACCATGGGAAGATAGATTGGGGGAACAGAGACCCACATGGAGGCCCAGACACATGGAGAGCTAAGCTACTGGATGTGGCAACAAGAAACTTTCTAAGTCAGCACGTGAAGGAGCGGACAAGAATGAGAGGAGAGGATGAACCAGCCTTGCTTGATCTGATATTTACCCTAAATGAGTCAGATATAAGGGAAGTTAAGTTGGAAGCCCTTTTGGGAATAAGTGATCATAATGTATTGAACTTTGAGTACCTGGTTGAGCTGGGAATTATCACCCCCAAAAAAGAACTGGGAAACAAAGGGCTGGCGTACCGAAAGGGAAACTATGAGGAGATGAATAAATTCCTATGGGATACACATTGGGACACAGAACTCGGAACCAAGTCCGTACAAGACATGATGGACTATGTCACCCAAAAATGTTAAGAGGCTGTAAGCAGGTTTGTCCCAGCCGGATAGGAAAAAACAGAGAAGCAAAGGAAGAATCCGTGGTTTAATAGGGAATGTATGAAAGCAAAGGAGCTGAACAAAAGAGCATGGAGGAACTTCCGTAATAACAGAACACCAGAAAGTAGAGAGAGATACCAGAGAACCAAGGAACGAGTATGTCAGTGTGAGAAGAGCAGCTGAGAAAATGTATGAAAATGATATAGCTAATAAAGCCAAGACCGAACCAAAGCTACTACACAGTCACATCAGGAGGAGGACAACAGTGAAGAAACAGGTGATGATACTTAGGGTGGGCGAGGACAGGTACACAGAGAATGACAAAGAGGTGTGTGAAGAACTCAACAAAAGGTTCCAGGAGGTCTTTACAATAGAACAGGGAGAAGTCACGGCGCTAGGAGAGGTGGCAGCAAACCAGGTGTCCTTTGAAAGGTTCGAAAGTACAAGAGATGAGGTCAAGAAGCACCTATTGGAGCTGGATGTGAGAAAAGATGTTGGGCAGGATGGAATCTCACCATGGGTATTGAAAGAGTGTGCAGGAGCACTTTGCTTGCCACTCTCCATAGTGTATAGTAGGTCACTGGAAACGGGAGACCTACCAGAAATATGGAAGACTGCTAATGTAGTACCAATATACAAAAAGAGTGACAGACAAGAGGCACTGAACTACAGGCCAGTGTCCTTAACTTGTATACCATGCAAGGTGATGGAGAAGATTGTGAGAAAAAACTTAGTAACACATATGGAGAGAAGAGACTTCGTGGCAACCCATCAACATGGGTTCAGGGGGGTAAATCTTTCCTTACAGGCTTAATAGAATTCTACGATCAGGTGACAAAGATTAAGCAAGAAAGAGAAGGATAGGCTGACTGCATTTTTTTGGACTGTTGGAAAGCCTTTGACACAGTACCCATAAAAGGTTGATGCATAAGCTGGAGAAAGAGGCAAGAGTAACTGGTAGGGCGCTCCAGTGGATAAGGGAGTACCTAAGCAATAGGAAGCAGAGAGTTACAGTGAGGGGTGAGACCTCAGAATGGCGTGAAGTCACCAGTGGAGTCCCACAGGGCTCTGTGCTTGGACCTATCCTGTTTCTGATATACATAAATGATCTCCCAGAGGGTATAGACTCATTCCTCTCAATGTTTGCTGACGATGCCAAAATTATGAAAAGGATTAAGACAGAAGAGGACAGCTTGAGGCTTCAAGAAGACCTGGACAAGCTGCAGGAATGGTCGAACAAATGGCTGTTAGAGTTTAACCCAAGCAAATGTAATATAATGAAGATAGGGGTAGGAAGCAGGAGACCAGATACAAGGTATCACTTGGGAGATAAAATACTTCAAGAGTCAAAGAGAGAGAGAAAGACCTGGGGGTTGATATCTCGCCAGACCTGTCCCAAAAAGCTCATATCAAGAGGATAACATCAGCAGCATATGCCAGGTTGTCTAACATAAGAACGGCCTTTAGAAACTTGTGTAAGGAATTTTTCAGAACATTATATACCACATATGTCAGACCAATCCTGGAGTATGCGGCTCCAGCATGGAGTCCATATCAAATCAAAAATAAGACTAAACTGGAAAAGGTTCAAAGGTTTGCCACCAGACAAGTACCCAAGCTGAGAGGTATGAGCTACGAGCAGAGACTACGGGAATTAAACCTCACTTCGTTGGAAGACAGAAGAGTTAGGGGGGACATGATCACCACATTCAAGATTCTCAAGGGAATCGACAGGGTTGATAAAGACAGGCTATTTAACACAAGGGGCACACGCACTAGGGGACACAGGTGGAAACTGAGTGCCCAAATTAGTCAAAAAGATATTAGAAAGAACTTTTTATTGTCAGAGTGTTTGACAAATGGAATGCATTAGGTAGTGATGTAGTGGAGGCTGACTCCATACACAGTTTCAAGTGTAGATATGATAGAGCCCAATAGGCTCAGGATCCTGTACACCTGTTGATTGACGGTTGAGAGACGGGACCAAAGAGCCAGAGCTCAACCCCCGCAAGCACAACTAGGTGAGTACAACTAGGTGAGTACACACACAAACATCCAGTCAGACTAGAAATAACACCTTTCGTGGAAAGGGGATAAGACCTCACCCATAATCCGCCCCCTCGCTTACCCCCCCATCTCACTAACCCAATACACTCCTCCCCCCCTCCCACTCCTACTCCCCACACTCTCTCTCTATATCTCTCTCCTTCTTTCCCGATCTCCCTCTCTCCTCCTCTCTCCCTCTCCCACATGCACGCACACACACACACACACACACACACACACACACACACACACACACACACACACACACACACACACACACACACACACACACACACACACACACACACACACACACACACACACACACACACACACACACACACAAACACACAAACACACACACACACACACACACACACACACACACACACACACACACACACACACACACACACACACACACACACACACACACACACACACACACACACACACACACACACACACACACACACACACACACACACACACACACACACACACACACACACACACACACACACACACACATCCCACACACACACAGAGGAATCCCCATGGCGGGGAGGAGACCTGGGGAGCGAAGCTGGTAGACGTTATTGACAGGAATTTCCTAACACAGCATGTGAAAGAAGATACTAGGGAAAGAGGAGGGGATACGCCCAGCCTATTAGATCTCATTATCACTCAGAATGTAGAAGACATCGAGCAGTTGGAACATGAAATACCACTAGGAGCTAGTGACCATTGTGTCCTAGTCTTTGACTACATGATGGAGCTTAAAATTGTGACCAAAGGACAAGAGGTCCGGGAAAGGAGACTTGATTACAGAAAAGGGGACTACAGAAGGATAAGGGACTACCTGGGAGAAGTGCAGTGGGAGGAAGAACTTAGAGGAAAAACAGTGCAAGGTATGATGAACCAAGTCATATTGAAATGCAAGGAGGCTGAAGAGAGATTTATTCCAACAATAAAGGAAAAAAGCAGGAGGGAATATAATAACCCATGGTTTAATAGACAGTGTCAGGAAGCAAAGGTGAGAAGCAGGAGGGAGTGGAGGAAGTACAGAAGACAAAGGACAGAGGACAACAGGATTAGATGTAATAGAGCTAGGAATGATTACATTAACATAAGACGAGTGTCGGAAAGAAATTACGAGAATGATATTGCAGTCAAAGCGAAAAAGCAACCAAAATTACTACATAGCCATATAAGAAGGAAGATGACGGTAAATGACCAAGTGACAAGACTGAGGAAAACAGAAGGGGCATATACAGAAAGCGACAAGGAAATCTGCGAGGTACTGAATGCAAAATTCCATGGAGTGTTCACAACCGAGCCTGAGCAGCTCCCATTGTTAGAAGAGATTACCCAAGATGAAAGACTATCAGATATAGAGGTGACAGCAGAGGATGTAATGAAACAGTTGACAACACTGGATGCAAATAAAGCTGTTGGACCAGACAAAGTATCACCGTGGATACTTAAAGAGGCAGCGCAGGCTCTCAGCGTGCCTCTGGCAATGATCTTTAATGAGTCACTTATGTCGGGAGAATTGCCCAGTTGCTGGAAGGAGGCGAATGTCGTACCGATTTTCAAAAAAGGTGATAGGGAGGAGGCACTTAACTACAGACCCGTATCACTGACAAGCATCCCCTGCAAAATACTTGAAAGAAAAATTAGGCTAAGACTTGTTGAGCACCTGGAGAGCATTGGGTTTGTAAACAAGCACCAACATGGGTTCTGGACAGGGAAATCATGCCTAACAAACCTTTTAGAATTCTATGATAAAGTAACAAGGATAAGGCAGGACAGAGAAGGCTGGGCAGACTGCATATTTCTTGACTGCCAAAAGGCCTTTGATACAGTACATCACATGAGACTGCTATACAAACTTGAGAGGCAGGCAGGAGTAAGCGGAAAGGCCCTAGCATGGGTGAAGAACTACCTAACGGGAAGGACCCAGAGGGTAATGGTAAGGGGCGAGAAGTCGGACTGGCGAACAGTAACAAGTGGAGTACCTCAAGCATCGGTGCTGGGACCAATCCTCTTTCTAATTTACGTAAATGATATGTTTACAGGAGTGGAATCATACATGTCTATGTTTGCGGATGACGCAAAATTAATGAGAAGAGTTGTGACAGACGAAGATTGTAGGATCCTCCAAGAGGACTTAAACAGGTTGCAGAGATGGTCAGGGAAATGGATACTGGAGTTTAACACCAGTAAATGTAAAGTTATGGAAATGGGATCAGGTGATAGGAGACCAAAGGGACAGTACACAATGAAGGGGAACAGCCTACCTGTAACGATTCGAGAAAGAAACCTGGGAGTGGATGTGACACCTAATCTAACTCCTGAGGCACATATAAATAGGATAACGACAGCAGCGTACTCTACGCTGGCGAAAATTAGAACTTCATTCAGAAACCTAAATGAGGAGGCTTTTAGGGCGCTTTACACTGCCTACGTAAGGCCAGTCTTATAGTATGCCGCTTCATCATGGAGTCCCCATCTGAAGAAGCATATGATGAAACTGGAAAAGGTTCAGAGGTTTGCAACGAGACTCGTCCCAGAGCTACGAGGGATGGGGTATGAGTAGCGCCTGAGAGAACTGTGCCTTACGACACTAGAAAGAAGAAGGGAGAGGGGGACATGATAGGAACGTATAAAATACTCAGAGGGATTGACAGAATGAACATAGACGAAATGTTCACACGGACTAGTAACAGAACGAGGGGACATGGATGGAAGCTTGAAACTCAGATGAGTCACAGAGATGTTAGGAAGTTTTCTTTTAGCGTGAGAGTAGTGGGGAAATGGAATGCACTTGGGGAACAGGTTGTGGAAGCAAATACTATTCATAATTTTAAAACCAGGTAGGATAGGGAAATGGGACAGGAGTCATTGCTGTAAACAACCGATGCTCGAAAGGCGGGATCCAAGAGTCAATACGCGATCCTGCAGACACAACTAGGTGAGTACACACACACACACACACACACACACACACACACACACACACACACACACACACACACACACACACACACACACACACACACACACACACACACACACACACACACACACACACACACACACATATTCACACACACAAACTTGGGCCGGAAAGACTGCCCAAGATATGATGGATTACATCACGCAGAAGTGCAAGGACGCAGCAAACAAGTTTGTCCCAGTCCAAAAGGAAAACAGAGAAATGAAGATGAGAAACCCATGGTTTAATCAGAGATGTAGGCTAGCTAAGCAGCAAAGTGAAAGGGCATGGAGAAACTATAGGAATAACAGGACACTGGAGAGCAGAGAAAGATACCAGAATGCCAGGAATGAATATGTCAGGATGAGAAGAGAGGCAGAAAGACAATACGAAAATGACATCGCAAGCAAGGCAAAGACTCAGCCTAAATTGTTGCATAGCCACATTAGGAGAAAAACAACAGTAAAGGAACAGGTTATGAGATTAAGGATAGGGGCGGAAGGATTCACTACAAATGACAAGGAAGTGTGTGAGGAATTGAATAAGAAATTCCAGGTGGTCTTCACCTTAGAGCAAGGAGAAATTCCAGAGGTAAGTGAGGGAATAGCTAACCAGGAACCACTGGAAGAGTTTGAGATTACCAGTGGGGAAGTAAGGAAGTGTTTACTAGAGTTGGACGTGACGAAGGCTATAGGCCCAGATGGAATCTCCCCTTGGGTTCTAAAGGAAGGAGCAAGAGAACTGAGCCTACCACTCTCCATAGTGTATAACAAATCACTGGCAACAGGGGAACTGCCAGATATTTGGAAAGCAGCTAACGTAGTCCCGATATACAAGAAAGGGGATAGACAGGAGGCACTGAACTACAGGCCAGTGTCCCTAACCTGCATACCATGCAAGCTGATGGAGAAGATTGTGCGAAAAAAACTAGTGGAGCATCTGGAGCGAAGGAACTTTGTAACACAGCATCAACATGGGTTCAGGGATGGCAGGTCCTGCCTCACAGGGTTACTTGAATTCTACGACCAGGCAACAAAAATAAGGCAAGAAAGAGAAGGGTGGGCAGACTGCATATTTTTGGATTGTCAGAAAGCCTTTGATACAATGCCACACAAGAGGCTAGTGCGAAAGTTGGAGATGCAGGCTGGAGTGAGAGGGAAGGTACTCCGGTGGATAGAGGAGTACCTAAGCAACAGGAGACAACGAGTCTGTGTGAGGGGTGAGGTCTCAGATTGGCGAGACGTCACAAGTGGAGTCCCGCAGGGGTCAGTCCTTGGACCTATACTGTTTCTGGTATATGTAAATGATCTCCCAGAGGGTATAGATTCGTTCCTCTCAATGTTTGCCGACGATGCAAAAATTATGAGGAGGATTGAAACAGAGGATGATAGTAGGAGGCTACAAGATGACCTGGATAGACTGAGTGAATGGTCCAACAAATGGCTGTTGAAGTTCAACCCGAGTAAATGCAAAGTAATGAAACAAGGCAGTGGAAACAGGAGGCCAGGCACAGGATACAGAATAGGAGATGAAGTACTTAATGAAACAGACAGAGAGAAAGATCTAGGAGTTGATATCACACCAAACCTGTCTCCTGAAGCCCACATAAAGAGAATAACGTCTGCGGCATATGCGAGGCTGGCTAACATCAGAACGGCGTTCAGGAACCTGTGTAAGGAATCATTCAGAATCTTGTACACCACATATGTAAGACCAATCCTGGAGTATGCGGCCCCAGCATGGAGCCCGTACCTTGTCAAGCACAAGACGAAGCTGGAAAAAGTCCAAAGGTATGCTACTAGACTAGTCCCAGAACTAAGAGGCATGAGTTATGAGGAAAGGCTGCGGGAAATGCACCTTACGACACTGGAAGACAGAAGAGTAAGGGGGGACATGATCACAACCTACAAAATCCTCAGGGGAATCGACCGGGTAAAGAAGGATGAACTATTCAACACTGGTGGGACGCGAACAAGGGGACACATGTGGAAGCTGAGTACCCAAATGAGCCACAGAGACGTTAGAAAGAACTTTTTCAGTGTCAGAGTAGTTAGTAAATGGAATGCATTAGGAAGTGATGTGGTGGAGGCTGACTCCATACACAGTTTCAAATGTAGATATGATAGAGCCCAGTAGGGTCAGGAATCTGTACACCAGTTGATTGACGGTTGAGAGGCGGGACCAAAGAGCCAGAGCTCAACCCCCGCAAGCACAATTAGGTGAGTACACACACACTCACACACACACACACACACAAACAAACACACGCACACACTGAGGTTAGTGTAGACTAACAAACGCTAGGGAAAAGAAAAGGGATCAAGCAGGATGGTAAGAAAACAGAACACAGGTGGAGGAGAGGAACAGGACGAGTCATACATGGAGATGACTGTTCGCGCATGGAGGGAAATCACTGAGGAACTGAAAGACATGAGAGGACTCATAAATAAACTGCAGAATGAACTAAAGGCAGCGCAAGAGGAGATAAAAAAAACTTAAAAAAAGGATCTCCTCAGACTGAGGCCCAGGGGACCAACCCCCAGGTACCAGCAGATGTAGCAATGGAAGGGACCCCTACAATGGGTGCCACCTTTGCTGAAATGCTCAAGAGCCCAGGAGCAATGTCCACAGTCAAAGAAGTTGTAATGAAAGCAGTAACCTCACACGAGGCAGCTAGATGCACGAGCCAGTTACTGGAAAGGAAAAGAGCTGTAGTAGTGATAAGTGTTAAGGAACAAGAGGGTTCTACATGGAAAGAATGGAGGTCTAAGGACAAAGCTGCAGTGGCAGGGATACTAAAGGAGATAGGTCTGGAAGGGGCTGAAAAAGACATAGAAAAGTTTTTCCGGATTGGCCAGTACAACAAAGACAAAGACCGGTTGATCAAGGTAGTGCTAAAAAACGAGTGCATCAAAGAGGACATACTAGCAAAAAAGAGCAAACTGCAATATGTAACAAATTACAGACAGGTATTCCTTCAGAGGGACATGACCAGGACAGAGGTAATACAGGCAGCAGATGCAAGGAAAAGGCGCAGGCTGAGGGAAGGGAGCCAGGGAACCTCAATATCAGAGGGGAGTGTGGAACCCCAACCCAGCACCTCGGGAACCTCAGAGGGGACTGCAACATCCCAACTCACCACCCTATAGGTGGGGAGCCATTCCACCCAATTCCACCCTCCCTCCCTACCCCGAGTACCCCCTTCCCTTCCACCCCCTGGTCTTCCTCCTGCCCCAAGCTGGCCCAGACACGAACTAAGTCCACCAACCCTTACCCCAGTTTTAAGCCATCCTTCCCCTGCCCCTCCTTCCCCCCCCCCCACCCCCACCTCCCTCAGAACCCCTGGTAACTACTCCACAGGAGGATGAGCCTACCCAAGCAGCAATGCCCATGGAACAGCTTCCTGCACTAGTGGGGAGGGTGGGTGAAAATGGACATAGGAAAGTGAGCTTCAAGGTAATGTACTCAAACATCGATGGGATTACCAACAAAGCAAGTGAACTGGCAGAAAGGGTGCAAGAAGAAAACACTGATGTAATAGGACTCACAGAAACAAAATTGTCAGGAGTCATAACAAATGCTGTGTTTCCAAAGGACTTTTATATAGTAAGGAAAGAGAGAGACGGGAGAGGAGGAGGAAGAGTGGCTTTGGTGATATGGAAGGACTGGAGCTTTGAAGAGATGGAAATTCCGGGCTGCGACGGATTCGGAGATTACATAACAGGAACTATGACAATGGGTGAACCTTAGATAATAGTGGCAGTCATTTACAACCCTCCATTAAATGACAAAATCGACAGAAACAACATGGCTTTTTTTTTTTCGCAGGGATATTCCTGCACGGGCCCTAAGCCTCTGGCTTGCCCACTAAGTGTTGCTTGTTTCTGTTTTACTTGGGCGGAGTATGAGTATTTATGACTCGTATGGTCGCTTCAGTAAGAACAACATGGCTACCATTAACATAATAGAGAGAGCAGCTTCAGTTGCTTGCAGGAATGGATCCAGACTCTTAATCATGGGCGATTTCAACCATGGAAAGATAGACTGGGAGAAAGGGGACCCACATGGAGTTGAAGACACATGGAGATCTAAAGTTTTCGAAGTGAGTACAAGGAACTTTCTGAGCCAACATGTCAAGGGGCCCACAAGAATGAGAGGAAATGACGAACCAGCTAGACTCGACCTGATTTTCACCTTAAGTGGCTCAGAAATAAGGGAAGTCAAATATGAAGCCCCCATAGGAATGAGTGACCACAGTGTATTGATATTTGACTATCTGGTAGAAGTAGGGATAACCTATCCAAGGATGGGATTGGAAAGAAAAAGACTAAATTACCGAAGAGGAAAATATGACGAGATGAGGAACTTCCTAATGGGAATACCATGGGGAAACAGAACTTAGAGAAAAGACTGTACAGGATATGATGGATTATGTCACTCAGAAGTGTCAGGAGGCTGCAGACAGGTTTATCCCAGTAAAAATAGTGAAAAATGAAAAGCAACAAAAGAATCCGTGGTTCAACCAGGAATGTGCAGCAGTGACGCAATTGAGTAAAAGAACATGGCGAAACTACAAGAACAACAGAACACCAGAGAGCAGGGAGAAATACCAGAGGGCCAGAAATGAGTACATCAGAGTGAGAAGAGAAGCAGAGAGGCAGAACGAAAATGACATCGCGAGTAAAGCTAAGACATAACAAAAACTGCTCCACAGCCACATCAGGAGGAAAACAGCAGTGAAGGAGCAAGTGATGAAACTGAGAGAAACGGAGAACAGATACACAGAGAACGATTAAGAGGTGTGTGAAGAACTCAACATTAGATTCTAGGAGGTCTTCACAATAGGAGAAGGAGAGATCCCTGCACTAAATGAGGAGGCAAACCGAACAACCTTGGAGGAAATTTACCTCACTAGTGATGACGTCAAAAGGAATCTGTTGGAGCTGAATGTGTCAAAGGCTGTTGGGCCTGACAGAATCTCACCGTGGATTCTAAAAGAAGGTGCAGAAGCACTATGTGTGCCACTCTCTACAGTGTATAACAGGTTACTGGGAACGGGAGACCTTCCGGAAAGCAGGAAGACAGCTAATGCAGTCCCAATTTACAAAAAGGGTGACAAGCAAGAGGCACTGAACTACAGGCCAGTTTCCCTAACTTGTATACAATGCAAGGTGATGGAGAAGATTGTGAGGAAAAGGCTCGTAGAGCATCTGGAGGGAAACAGCTTTGTAACACACCACCAGCATGAGTTTAGAGATGGTAAATACTGCCTCACAGGCCTAATAGAATTCTATGACCAAGCAACACAAATTAGGTAGGAAAGAGAAGGGTGGGCAGACTGCATTTTCTTGGACAGTCAGAAATCCTTTGACACAGTACCTCACAAAAGGCTGTTACAAAAGTTGGAGCAGCAGGCAGGAGTAAAAGGTAAGGTGCTCCAGTGGACAAGGGAGTATCTAAGCAATAGGAAACAGCGAGTAACGGTGAAGGGGGAGGCATCAGAGTGGCGAGATGTCACCAGCGGAGTCCCACAGGGCTCTGTAGTCGGACCCATCCTGTTTCTAGTACTTGTAAAAGGCCTTCCTGAGGGTATAGACTCATTCCTCTCAATGTTTGCTGATGATGCAAAAATTATGAGAATAATCAAGTCAGATGAAGATAGGCAGAGACTACGGGATGACCTGGATAAACTGGAGGAATGGTCTAGAAAATGGCTGCTAAAGTTCAACTCAGGAAAGTGTAAAGTAATGAAATTAGGCAAAGGGAGCAGAAGGCTGAACACAAGGTACCATCTGGGAGGTGAAATCCTACAAGAGTCAAATACAGAGAAAGATCTGGGGGTCGATATCACGCCGAACCTGTCCTCAGAGGCCCACATCAAAAGGATATCATCAGCGGCATATGCTAGACTGGCCAATATAAGAACTGCCTTTAGAAACTTGTGCAAGGAATCGTTCAGGACCCTGTATACCATTTATGTAAGACCAATCCTGGATTATGCAGCTCCAGCCTGGAGTCCATATCTAGTTAAACACAAGACGAAGTTAGAGAAGATTCAGAGGTATGCCACCAGACTAGTCCCGGAACTGAGAGGAATGAGTTACGAGGAAAGGCTAAGGGAACTGAACCTCACAACCCTGGAAAACAGAAGAGTATGGTGAGACATGATAACCACCTACAAAATTCTCAGGGGAATTGACAGGGTTGACAAAGACAAGCTCTTTAGTGCGGGTGGAACACTAACAAGGGGACACAGGTGGAAACTTAGTACCCAGATGAGCCACAGGGACGTTAGAAATTTTTTTTTTTAGTGTCACAGTAGTTAATAAATGGAATGCTCTAGAAAGTGATGTGGTGGAGGCTGACTCCATACACAGTTTCATATGTAGATATGATAGAGCCCAATAGGCTCAGGAATCTGTACACCAGTTAATTGACAGTTGAGATGCGGGACCAAAGAAACAAAGCTGGACCTCCGCACGCATAATTAGGTGAGTATCTAACAGGAAGGAGCCAGAAAATAATGGTAAAGGGCGAGAAGTCGGACCGGCGAACAGTAATGAGTGGAGTACCTCAAGGGTCGGTGCTGGGACTAATTCTGTTTCTAAATTACGTAAATGACATGTTTACAGGAGTAGAATCTTTCATGTCAATGTTCGCAGATGCCCCAAAATTACTGAAAAGAGTTATGACAGATGAGGATTATAGATTCCTCTAAGAAGACTTGAACAGGATGCAGGGATGGTCAGAGAAATGGTTACTGGAGTTCAACAGGAGCAAATGTAAAGTTATGGAAATGGGGTTATGTGATAGGAGAACAAAGAGACAGTACAAAAGTGAAGGGGAAGTGCCTACCTATGACGATTCGAGAATGAGACCAGGGAGTGGATGTAACACCTAATCTAACTCCTGAGGCACATATATAAAGGATAACAACAGCAGCATACTCTGCACTGGCAAAAGTTATTCAGAAACCTAAGTGAGGAGGCTTTTAGGGTACTTTACACTGCCTGCGTGAGACCAGTCTTGAAGTATGCTCCACAATCATTGAGTCCCCACCTGAAGAAACACATAACGAAACTGGAAAAGTTTGAAACGAGGCTCATCCCAGAGCTACTAGGGATGGGCTATGAAGAGTGCCAAAAGGAACTGAACCTTACGACACAAGAAAAAAGAAGGGAGAGGGGGAGATACGATAGGAACGTATAAAATACTCAGGGGAATTGACAAAATGGAAATAGACGAAATGTTCACACGGAATAGTAACAGAACGAGGGGACACGGGTCGAAACTCAGATGAGTCACAGAGATGTTGGGAAGTATTTTTTTAGCGTAAGAGTAGAGGAAAAATGGAATGCACTTAATGGAGCAGGTTGTGGAAACAAACTCTATTCATAATTTAAAACTAGATATGATAGGGAAATGGGACAGAAGTCATTGCTCTAAACAACCGATGGCTTGAAAGGCGTTATCCAAGAGTCAATGCTCGATCCTGCAGGCACAAATAGGTGAGTAAAAACACACACACACACACACACACACACACACACACACACACACACACACACACACACACACACACACACACACACACACACACACACACACACACACACACACACACACACACATACACACACACACACACATACCCACACGCGCACACACACACACACACACACACACACACACACACACACACACACACACACACACACACACACACACACACACACACACACACACACACACACACAGGAGGCACTGAACTACAGGCCAGTGTCCCTAACCTGCATACCATGCAAGCTGATGGAGAAGATTGTGCGAAAAAAACTAGTGGAGCATCTGGAGCGAAGGAACTTTGTAACACAGCATCAACATGGGTTCAGGGATGGCAGGTCCTGCCTCACAGGGTTACTTGAATTCTACGACCAGGCAACAAAAATAAGGCAAGAAAGAGAAGGGTGGGCAGACTGCATATTTTTGGATTGTCAGAAAGCCTTTGATACAGTGCCACACAAGAGGCTAGTGCGAAAGTTGGAGATGCAGGCTGGAGTGAGAGGGAAGGTACTCCGGTGGATAGAGGAATACCTAAGCAACAGGAGACAGCGAGTCTGTGTGAGGGGTGAGGTCTCAGATTGGCGAGACGTCACAAGTGGAGTCCCGCAGGGGTCAGTCCTTGGACCTATACTGTTTCTGGTATATGTAAATGATCTCCCAGAGGGTATAGATTCGTTTCTCTCAATGTTTGCCGACGATGCAAAAATTATGAGGAGGATTGAAACAGAGGATGATAGTAGGAGGCTACAAGATGATCTGGATAGACTGAGTGAATGGTCCAACAAATGGCTGTTGAAGTTCAACCCGAGTAAATGCAAAGTAATGAAACTAGGCAGTGGAAACAGGAGGCCAGGCACAGGATACAGAATAGGAGATGAAATACTTAATGAAACAGACAGAGAGAAAGATCTAGGAGTTGATATCACACCAAACCTGTCTCCTGAAGCCCACATAAAGAGAATAACGTCTGCGGCATATGCGAGGCTGGCTAACATCAGAACGGCGTTCAGGAACCTGTGTAAGGAATCATTCAGAGTCTTGTACACCACATATGTAAGACCAATCCTGGAGTATGCGGCCCCAGCATGGAGCCCGTACCTTGTCAAGCACAAGACGAAGCTGGAAAAAGTCCAAAGGTATGCTACTAGACTAGTCCCAGAACTAAGAGGCATGAGCAGGCGATGAGTCACAATAACGTGGCTGAAGTATGTTGACCAGACCACACACTAGAAATTGAAGGGACGACGACGTTTCGGTCCGTCCTGGACCATTCTCAAGTCGATTGTGATGAGGACAGGTAGGGACAGGCATTAAATAGGCAAGAGAGAGCTGAGGAGGAAAGTCAGGTGTAGGGGATAATAGTAATGAGAACTGCAGCAGGCCTATTGGCCCATACGAGGCAGCTCCTATTATAACCACCGAAGGAGATAGTAATAGGAATAAGAAGAGGATAGTAAGGGAGCGTAGAAGACAATGAACAGAAAAAGGGAGAAGAGAGAAAGAAAGGGAAAGAGAAAGAAAGAAATGGAAGGGGGAAAGCTTATGTTAAGTCACGTTTGTTAGAAAGATTAGAGCATTTGAGTATATACTGTGAAAGGGAAGAGTCCACAGCAACAAAGCCAGGACTCAAGTTCATGTTGGGTACATTGTTAATAAGAGCCGATTCTACAAGACGGCGTCTGTGTAG
Organism: Procambarus clarkii; assembly: GCF_040958095.1. Lineage (NCBI taxonomy): Eukaryota > Metazoa > Arthropoda > Malacostraca > Decapoda > Cambaridae > Procambarus > Procambarus clarkii. The sequence goes on from NW_027189582.1 coordinate 116,542, forward strand.
AGTAGAGGCAGGAAAGATTATTTTGGAGGAAGACCAATCAATGGGATGATTAGAATCCCTCACATGGCAGAAGAGAGCATTGTTAGTGTCTGCAGACATAACACTTCTCTTGTGTTCTTTAAGTCTGTCATTCAGTGTACGGCCAGTTTCGCCAAAGTATTGGAGAGGACAAGATGAACAGGAAATAGAGTAGACACCAGCAGCATTAGAAGCAGGAGGAGCAGTGTGAACTAGATTGCTACGAAGTGTGTTAGTTTGTCGAAAGGCGAGTTTAATGTCAAGAGGACGAAAGGTATTGGTAAAAGTTTTGAGTTCAGATATGAAGGGAAGGCATAGTACAGTGCTACTAGTGTTGGAAGCAGGTTTAGGATGAAAGAAATTTCGTTTAGCTTGGGAGTGGGCACAGTTGATGAAATGCAAAGGATAACCAAGGCGAGAGAATGATTTGTAGATAAAGGCAATTTCAGAATCAAGAAACTGAGGGTCGCTGATGCGTAGAGCGCGGAGGAAGAGAGAGACGAGGACACTTTTCTTAACAGAAAGAGGATGGTAGGAAAAGAAGTGAATGTACATGCCACTATGCATGGGTTTACGGTAGACAGAGAAAGAGAACCCAGACACAGAGCTGTGAACATGAACATCAAGAAAAGGAAGGAGGGAATTAGATTCCCACTCCACTTTGAAATGGATAGAAGGAGCCAGATTGTTAAGAGAGGTGAGGAAAGACTGGAAAAGATTAAGGTCATGAGGCCATAAAGCAAAAATGTCATCAACATAGCGAAGCCAGAGAGAGGGACGAGTATCAATAGAAGGAAGAAGAACAGTTTCGAAGTATTCCATGTAGAAATTAGCAAGAACAGGGGAGAGAGGGGAACCCATAGCGACACCGAAAGTTTGAGTGTAATATTTACCGTTGAAAGAGAAAGAGTTAGAGTCAACACAGAGTCTAATGAGATCGAGGAAAACGTCAGTGGGAAGTGGGAGAGGAAGGAGACCCTCTGACGCCTTCTGTCTGAGGAAAGAGAGAACGTCATCGAGCGGAACATTAGTGAACAGAGAGTCGACATCAAGACTAAGCATTTTACAAGAGGGTTGCAGGCGCAGTCTTTCTATGAAGTCCTGAGAGTGACGAAGGTGGGCAGGGGAAAAAGTGCCAAGGTAAGGTGTCAGGGTTTTAGCGAGCCAGGAGGCAAGAGGATAGCTGACAGAGCCCCGTGAAGAAATGATAGGACGAAGAGGAACACCAGGTTTATGAGTCTTAGGAAGACCATAGAAATAAGGAAGAGAAGGGCAGATGACACGGAAACGTTTAATGAGATCAAAGTCAGGAGGGCAAAGACTAGAGAGCTGTCTTAGTTTGCGGTTAAAGGAAGTTTTGAGGCGATCCAAAGGGTTAGAAGTCAGAGGAGCATAAGTGTGAGAGTCAGAGAGCAAGACATCTGCTTTTCGGAGGTAGTCCTCACGGTCAAGGACAACCACCGAATTGCTTTTGTCTGAAGGAAAGATAAGAATAGAGTTGTTAGATTTCAGGGAGGCAAGGGCAAGCTGGAAGCGGCGAGGAAGGTGGTTATTTTTAGAAAACAAGCTGTCAAGAACGGGGATAAGGGCCCCTCTAAAGGCAGACAGGTCCGAAAGAGTACTGGAGTTAGAATTGACAAACCTGTCAAAGGAACTAATGAGATCAATGCCACAGCGTGGGCCAGGGGAAGTAGCAAAAGACAGACCAAGACCAAGAAGTTCTTGCTGGTGCTTAGAAAGAGAGTAGGACGAAAGGTTGGTAACACAGTCAGAGAGAGAGTATTTGGCCCAAGGACTGTTGGAGATCAGGCGTTGAAGTTTGTTGTGTAGTGTGGAGGAGTGGTGGGAAGAGGAGACGTGAGCAGTGTCAAATGCAATTGGAAAAATGATATTGCATAGATCACTGGGAAGAGAAGAGGACAGAAAGCGTTGCTGTTGACGAACAGCAAGAAAAGCCTCGTCAACTTGCAAGGAGGTGGCATGAATAAGTTCTTGAAGAAGAAGGCGGGCATGTTCAGGGAAAGGAGATCCCGAAGTGTTGAACTGGAGAAAGTGAGATAAAGAATGAGGGAGAACTTGCTCAGCAAGACAGTCTTTAAGAAACCTGAGCTGGTTCTTTCGACGCTTGGCGGCAAGAAGGGAAGATTCAAAGGCGCGAAAAGGCCGTTTGAAGGAAGGTAGAGCATCAAAGAAATTAAACAGAGTAAGACGCGTACGTGTGGTATCCATATGCAGGCGATGAGTCACAATAACGTGGCTGAAGTATGTTGACCAGACCACACACTAGAAATTGAAGGGACGACGACGTTTCGGTCCGTCCTGGACCATTCTCAAGTCGATTGTGATGAGGACAGGTAGGGACAGGCATTAAATAGGCAAGAGAGAGCTGAGGAGGAAAGTCAGGTGTAGGGGATAATAGTAATGAGAACTGCAGCAGGCCTATTGGCCCATACGAGGCAGCTCCTATTATAACCACCGAAGGAGATAGTAATAGGAATAAGAAGAGGATAGTAAGGGAGCGTAGAAGACAATGAACAGAAAAAGGGAGAAGAGAGAAAGAAAGGGAAAGAGAAAGAAAGAAATGGAAGGGGGAAAGCTTATGTTAAGTCACGTTTGTTAGAAAGATTAGAGCATTTGAGTATATACTGTGAAAGGGAAGAGTCCACAGCAACAAAGCCAGGACTCAAGTTCATGTTGGGTACATTGTTAATAAGAGCCGATTCTACAAGACGGCGTCTGTGTAGAGTAGAGGCAGGAAAGATTATTTTGGAGGAAGACCAATCAATGGGATGATTAGAATCCCTCACATGGCAGAAGAGAGCATTGTTAGTGTCTGCAGACATAACACTTCTCTTGTGTTCTTTAAGTCTGTCATTCAGTGTACGGCCAGTTTCGCCAAAGTATTGGAGAGGACAAGATGAACAGGAAATAGAGTAGACACCAGCAGCATTAGAAGCAGGAGGAGCAGTGTGAACTAGATTGCTACGAAGTGTGTTAGTTTGTCGAAAGGCGAGTTTAATGTCAAGAGGACGAAAGGTATTGGTAAAAGTTTTGAGTTCAGATATGAAGGGAAGGCATAGTACAGTGCTACTAGTGTTGGAAGCAGGTTTAGGATGAAAGAAATTTCGTTTAGCTTGGGAGTGGGCACAGTTGATGAAATGCAAAGGATAACCAAGGCGAGAGAATGATTTGTAGATAAAGGCAATTTCAGAATCAAGAAACTGAGGGTCGCTGATGCGTAGAGCGCGGAGGAAGAGAGAGACGAGGACACTTTTCTTAACAGAAAGAGGATGGTAGGAAAAGAAGTGAATGTACATGCCACTATGCATGGGTTTACGGTAGACAGAGAAAGAGAACCCAGACACAGAGCTGTGAACATGAACATCAAGAAAAGGAAGGAGGGAATTAGATTCCCACTCCACTTTGAAATGGATAGAAGGAGCCAGATTGTTAAGAGAGGTGAGGAAAGACTGGAAAAGATTAAGGTCATGAGGCCATAAAGCAAAAATGTCATCAACATAGCGAAGCCAGAGAGAGGGACGAGTATCAATAGAAGGAAGAAGAACAGTTTCGAAGTATTCCATGTAGAAATTAGCAAGAACAGGGGAGAGAGGGGAACCCATAGCGACACCGAAAGTTTGAGTGTAATATTTACCGTTGAAAGAGAAAGAGTTAGAGTCAACACAGAGTCTAATGAGATCGAGGAAAACGTCAGTGGGAAGTGGGAGAGGAAGGAGACCCTCTGACGCCTTCTGTCTGAGGAAAGAGAGAACGTCATCGAGCGGAACATTAGTGAACAGAGAGTCGACATCAAGACTAAGCATTTTACAAGAGGGTTGCAGGCGCAGTCTTTCTATGAAGTCCTGAGAGTGACGAAGGTGGGCAGGGGAAAAAGTGCCAAGGTAAGGTGTCAGGGTTTTAGCGAGCCAGGAGGCAAGAGGATAGCTGACAGAGCCCCGTGAAGAAATGATAGGACGAAGAGGAACACCAGGTTTATGAGTCTTAGGAAGACCACAGAAATGTTATGTTGAGGCATAACTCATGCCTCAATAAGAGGCATGAGTTATGAGGAAAGGCTGCGGGAAATGCACCTTACGACACTGGAAGACAGAAGAGTAAGGGGGGACATGATCACAACCTACAAAATCCTCAGGGGAATCGACCGGGTAAACAAGGATGAACTATTATTATAGACTGTGGGTTGGTTGGTGTTGTCGTCGTTGATCCTTCTCTACGGACAACCCAACCCACAACTCGGCAGAGTGCTTATACTAGGAGATCACCCTTGGCGCTTCTGGCTCTTGGAGAGGGGCTCAACGTCACACGTTTAGGGGATGCGGCTCCAACACTTAGCCTCGTTGTCACGTGCACACACCCACTCGAGCCGCTGTGACTCCCCACTCTCTCCTTATGAGATATGATCTCCTCAATCCCCCCCTATGACTTACTAGTATTACCTCCTACCCTGTCCACAGCAGTGGTTCATGGTTCTTTCTCTCTCTCTCTCCTTCTTTACTACCTCCTGGGAAGCCTCACTAGGACAAGGGCAAACACCAGCAAATTGTGACACATTTACTGAACAAAGCACATACACGATACATACACACATATAATAATAATGAATCCTATACTCTATAATATCACAATCAGGTTGCACTCCAATACCATCAGAACTCTATTATCAGCTTATCAAGTGGTATCCTATCTCCTGGTTCACCACCTGATATCATTAACCTCCTCAAGTTGGTCAAGCCTACACACTGTTGCACCATCAACAAGATAACATATATATATAGAAAATCAGCATTTGAATGCAATAACATATACCAGTATAAATGTTCATTGATACTTCAGTATAAAAAACTCCTTGACATAAGGATGCCAACAGTCACTCACCTCTCACTGCGTCTTGCACGCTACTGACAACCAAACACTATCAACTCCCTATAAGTAATCCACCAGAACTTCCCCTTCCACCTCTGGAAGTTCACAACCCTAATATCCTTAGGTTCTTCCGGGCTTCACTACCAGGATCCTCTGCAGCTCCTCCAGGCTGCTATCACGAAGTTTCCTTGTGCAACTACGGTGCTTCACCCTTCTGTTAGGTTCTTCCACAGCTCTCTTGGCTGCTACACCACCTCTACAGAAGCACGTGACACTCCACTTCACTGCTGCTTCTCCTCACAGCTCGAGGTCCTCTGCTCCACTACCTTGGAGTCTCATCAGCTACATCATCTGCTGGCTTCGAAGTTCTCAGCAACTTCTTCCCCAAAGAACAAACCTGCAACCCATCGACACTCCAATAAAATGTTCCCCTTTAACACGTAAACAAAAATAACCACACAATATGCTTGCCTCAAACCTCTATCTGTTCTCTACATACAGTGAGAGTGGACTCCCCCGTTTTGGGCGGGTCCATACTCCACCTCGCCGGGCGGCGGTCCTCACTCGCTGGGAGGGTCTTCCTCCATCCGGAGCCAGGCTCCCTCAGTCTTCCGCCAGCGCTCAGAGTGGACGGACGTCGCTCCGTGCTCCTCCCTCTTCACTCTCCTATTTCAGGCTTTCTGCCTTATTAAAACATGTCTAACTTATAAATAAACATTGCTACTGTCGCTGGGCACACGACCAAACTACAAGCGATCACTATGAACTGGCGTATATCGTGCTTACCACAGATTAACTGATCGAGGGCGCTTTTCCTCTGACGGCGTCTGGTCAGGGCGCTCCACACAGCACACAATAATGCTTCTGGGCGATTTAATATCTGCTCGTCGACCAGGACTTGAGACCACAACGTTCCCAGCTCGATTCCACAGCTGGTACGTCTGCACACTTCTCTTCTCTTAGAGATATATCACTAGGGGTTCCCTTCTGACGGGAGCTCAACGGAGCGCGGCTTCCCCCTGCGATGTCTGGCACTCAAGTGAGGTCAAGGTCCTCCGGAAGCGAGCCTCACGCCTCCAGCAAAATGTCCACATCTCCTAGCCCGTCATTTATCTGTTTTCTTCTTCATTGCCCATAATCTCAAACTGTTACACATATCCAACCAGCCATTTTACATATGGGTTATCACCTCAAATTTTGCTAGACCTTCTAGTTAGGTCAGGCTTGCTGAATAACTCTCAAGGAGGGAGACTCGTTTCTCCTGCAGGCTGAGATCATAACACTATTCAACACTGGTGGGACGCGAACAAGGGGACACAGGTGGAATCTGAGTACCCAAATGAGCCACAGAGACGTTAGAAAGAACTTTTTCAGTGTCAGAGTAGTTAGTAAATGGAATGCATTAGGAAGTGATGTGGTGGAGGCTGACTCCATACACAGTTTCAAATGTAGATATGATAGAGCCCAGTAGGGTCAGGAATCTGTACACCAGTTGATTGACGGTTGAGAGGCGGGACCAAAGAGAAAGAGCTCAACCCCCGCAAGCACAATTAGGTGAGTACAATTAGGTGAGTACACACACACACACACACACACACACACACACACACACACACACACACACACACACACACTAATGATCATAAATGTATATAGTCCACCGCCAAGCAGCACATGGTCAAAGGAGGAGCTAGATAGTAAACGAGAAGGTCTTATAACAATAATGAGAGAGATCATAGCGAGAGCGGATAACGATAGATCACGACTGTTGATAGTCGGCGACTTCAAGTTGAAATCCAAAGACTGGGAAGCATATGAAGCTAAAACAGAAGATTTTTGGACCTGTAAATTTGTAGACCTCATCCTGGAAACATTCTTGTATCAACATGTTAAACAAGCTACTAGGATGAGGAAAGGGGACGCTCCCTCCATGCTAGATTTGATATTTACCAGGAAGGAGGAAGAAATATTTGACATTCAGTACCTTCCTCCCTTGGGTAAAAGTGACCATGTCTTTTTGGGAATAAAGTATGCAATGCGTTATAATCTGGAAGAAAATATGAAGGTTGATGCAATTGAAAAACCTGACTTTAGGAGAGGACATTATGGCAGCCTTATAAAAAATTTTAGTGAGTATAATTGGACAGACTTATTGCTAGACAAGGAAGTGAATGAGATGTATGTCAAGTTTTGTGAAATATATGATAAAGGCACAAAAATAATTATACCAAAACAGAGATGCAGAACTAGGAAACAGGATTAGTTCATCAGAAATTGCGAGAGGGCCAGAGACCAGAAGACACAAAAATGGAATCAATACAGGAAGAGGCCAAACCCCCAAGCATACCTACGATACAGAGATGCGAGAAACAACTACACGGCAGTGAGGAGAGAGGCAGAAAGAAATTTTGAAAAAGAGATTGCAGACAAATGTAAAACAGAACCAGGTCTATTCTATAAATTCATGAACAACAAATTGCAGGTAAAGGATAATATTCAGAGGCTGAAAGTGGGAAATAGATTCACGGAAAATGAAAAGGAAATGCGTGAAACATTAAACGAAAAGTTCCAAAGTGTGTTTGTACAAAAGGAAATCTTCAGGGAACCAGATACAATAAGAATTCCAGAGAACAACATATAGCACATAGAGGTGTCTAGAGATGAAGTGGAAAAAATGCTCAAGGAGCTAAATAAGAACAAAGCAGTTGATCCAGATGGAGTTTCACCATGGGTTCTGAGAGAATGTGCACCTGAGCTCAGCATTCCTCTTCAACTGATTTTTCAGGCATCCCTGTTTACAGGAGTTGTAGCTAATGTGTGCAAAAAGGTTAACATAGTTCCAATCTACAAAAGTGGAAGCAGGGAAGACCCCCTTAATTATAGACCGGTATCATTGACAAGTATAATAGTCAAAATATTGGAAAAAATAATTAAAACTAAATGGTAGAACACTTGGAGAGAAATGATATAATATCAGACACACAGTATGGTTTTCAATCTGGAAGATCCTGTGTATCGAATTTACTCAGTTTCTATGATCGAGCAACAGAGATATTACAGGAAAGAGGTGGTTGGGTTAACTGCATCTATCTGGACCTGCAAAAGACTTTCGACAGAGTTCCACATAAGAGGTTGTTCTGGAAACTGGAAAATATTGGAGGGGTGACAGGTAAGCTTCTAACATAAATGAAAAATTTTGTGACTGATAGAAAAATGAGGGCAGTGATCAGAGGCAATGTATCGGACTGGAGAAATGTCACAAGTGGAGTACCACAGGGTTCAGTTCTTGCACCAGTGATGTTTATTGTGTACATAAATGATCTACCAGTTGGTATACAGAATTATATGAACATGTTTGCTGATGATGCTAAGATAATAGGAAGGATAAGAAACTTAGATGATTGTCATGCCCTTCAAGATGACCTGGACAAAATAAGTATATGGAGCACCACTGGACAAATGGAATTTAATGTTAATACACGCCACGTTATGGAATGTGGAATAGGAGAACATAGACCCCACACAACCTATATATTATGTGAGAAATCTTTAAGGAATTCTGATAAAGAAAGAGATCTAGGGGTGGTTCTAGATAGAAAACTATCACCTGAGGACCACATAAAGAATAGTGTGCAAGGAGCCTATGCCACGCTTTCTAACTTCAGAATTGCTATTAAATACATGGATGGCGATATACTAAAGAAATTGTTCACGACTTTTGTTAGACCAAAGCTAGAATATGCAGCGGTTGTGTGGTGCCCATATCTTAAGAAGCACATCAACAAACTGGAAAAGGTGCAAAGACATGCTACTAAGTGGCTCCCAGAACTGAAGGGCAAGAGCTACGAGGAGAGGTTAGAGGCATTAAATATGCCAAAACTAGAAGACAGAAGAAAAAAGAGATGATATGATCACTACATACAAAATAGTAACAGGAATTGAAAAAAATCGATAGGGAAGATTTCCTGAGACCTGGAACTTTAAGAACAAGAGGTCATAAACTTAAACTAGCTAAACACAGATGCCGAAGAAATATAAGAAAATTCACTTTCGCAAACAGAGTGGTAGACGGTTGGAACAAGTTAGGTGAGAAGGTGGTGGAAGCCAAGACCGTCAGTACTTTCAAAGCATTATATGACAAAGAGTGCTGGGAAGACGGGACACCACGAGCGTAGCTCTCATCCTGTAACTACACTTAGGTAATCACTTAGGTAATTACCAGACATCGGCAGACTCTGCACACACACTAGTGTGAGGTCAGTGTGTAGTGATATAAAAAAGAGTAACACAAGGCATAGGTAATAGCAATTTAGTGGCAGTGTCGGATTGTGCTAAGTTAACAATTACAATAGGAGTAAGTCAGCCATGCTATGAAGGAGGAAACTTGGAGTCTGGCAGCGGTGTGGTCAACAACAACTACAATGGCTACAATGCTTCATACGCACCTAGTGTGCTCTGGGGATTGAGAAGGCAGGTAAGTGCCTCATGTGTCAATTAACGGTGTACAGTGCATTTAGTATATCAATTAGTCTTGGTCATAAGCTATGAAAACGTAAAGAATCTAAAAATATACTGATCATGTGGATATTACTTTATCACACCTAAGTGCCATAAGATCACACCATCAACCCCCCACCCTCCCTCCTCCTCAACATACACCACCCACCACACAAACACACACACTTACTTTCTCTCTCTCCCTCACTCAACCACACTCTCCTCTCTCTCTTCCTCCCTCTTCCTCACATCATTCCTCCCCCCCTCTCCATCCTTCCCTCCCTCCCGAGTTTCCAAGAAGAGTCTCAAGGTTTGGTACACCAATGCTGATGGGGTAGCCAATAAAGCAGAAGAGATAAAAGAAAGAGTTAGTGAGGCAGACCCAGACATAGTGGCAATAGTGGAAACTAAAATAAATGGCATGATCTCGGATGCAATCTTTCCAGAGGGGTACCAGGTGATAAGAAAAGAAAGGACACAGAGACAGGGAGGAGGAGTGGCACTACTAATAAAGCGGAAATGGAAGTTTGATGAGCTGGAAAATCCGGGTACCAATGAAAGCACAAGCTTCATACATGGAACTCTGACAGTGGATGGGAAGAAGATTGTAATCTTGATACTCTACAATCCCCCACCAAACAGTAGAAGGCCCAGGCAGGAGTACGAGGACAGCAACAAGACATGTATAGATGAACTGCAGAGGGCAGCAACTTTAGCGCATAGAATGAGAGCGAAGCTGCTGGTCATGGGGGACCTAAATCACGGAGAGATAGATTGGGAAACGAGGAATCCCCATGGCGGGGAGGAGACCTGGGGAGCGAAGCTGGTAGACGTTATTGACAGGAATTTCCTAACACAGCATGTGAAAGAAGATACTAGGGAAAGAGGAGGGGATACGCCCAGCCTATTAGATCTCATTATCACTCAGAATGTAGAAGACATCGAGCAGTTGGAACATGAAATACCACTAGGAGCAAGTGACCATTGAGTCCTAGTCTTTGACTACATGATGGAGTTTAAAATTGTGACCAAAGGACAAGAGTTCCGGGAAAGGAGACTTGATTACAGAAAAGGGGACTACAGAAGGATAAGGGACTACCTGGGAGAAGTGCAGTGGGAGGAAGAACTTAGAGGAAAAACAGTGCAAGGTATGATGAACCAAGTCATATTGAAATGCAAGGAGGCTGAAGAGAGATTTATTCCAACAATAAAGGAAAAAGGAGGAGGGAATATAATAACCCATGGTTTAATAGACAGTGTCAGGAAGCAAAGGTGAGAAGCAGGAGGGAGTGGAGGAAGTACAGAAGACAAAGGACAGAGGACAACAGGATTAGATGTAACAGAGCTAGGAATGATTACATTAACATAAGACGAGTGTCGGAAAGAAATTATGAGAATGATATTGCAGTCAAAGCGAAAAAGCAACCAAAATTACTACATAGCCATATAAGAAGGAAGATGTCGGTAAATGACAAAGTGACAAGACTGAGGAAAACAGAAGGGGCATATACAGAAAGCAACAAGGAAATCTGCGAGGTACTGAATGCAAAATTCCATGGAGTGTTCACAACCGAGCCTGAGCAGCTCCCATTGTTAGAAGAGATTACCCAAGATGAAAGACTATCAGATATAGATGTGACAGCAGAGGATGTAATGAAACAGTTGACAACACTGGATGCAAATAAAGCTGTTGGACCAGACAAAGTATCACCGTGGATACTTAAAGAGGCAGCGCAGGCTCTCAGCGTGCCTCTGGCAATGATCTTTAATGAGTCACTTATGTCGGGAGAATTGCCCAGTTGCTGGAAGGAGGCAAATGTCGTACCGATTTTCAAAAAAGGTGATAGGGAGGAGGCACTTAACTACAGACCTGTATCACTGACAAGCATTCCCTGCAAAATACTTGAAAGAATAATTAGGCTAAGACTTGTTGAGCACCTGGAGAGCATTGGGTTTGTAAACAAGCACCAACATGGGTTCTGGACAGGGAAATCATGCCTAACAAACCTTTTAGAATTCTATGATAAAGTAACAAGGATAAGGCAGGACAGAGAAGACTGGGCAGACTGCATATTTCTTGACTGCCAAAAGGCCTTTGATACGGTACCGCACATGAGACTGCTATACAAACTTGAGAGGCAGGCAGGAGTAAGCGGAAAGGCCCTAGTATGGGTCAAGAACTACCTAACAGGAAGGAGCCAGAGGGTAATGGTAAGGGGCGAAACGTCGGACTGGCGAACAGTAACAAGTGGAGTACCTCAAGGATCGGTGCTGGGACCAATCCTCTTTCTAATTTACGTAAATGATATGTTTACAGGAGTGGAATTATACATGTCAATGTTTGCAGATGACACAAAATTAATGAGAAGAGTTGTGACAGACGAGGATTGTAGGATCCTCCAAGAGGACTTAAACAGGCTGCAGAGATGGTCAGGGAAATGGCTACTGGAGTTTAACACCAGTAAATGTAAAGTTATGGAAATGGGATCAGGTGACAGGAGACCAAAGGGACAGTACACAATGAAGGGGAACAGCCTACCTGTAACGATTCGAGAAAGAGACCTGGGAGTGGATGTGACACCTAATCTAACTCCTGAGGCACATATAAATAGGATAACGACAGCAGCGTACTCTACACTGGCGAAAATTAGAACTTCATTCAGAAACCTAAATGAGGAAGCTTTTAGGGCGCTTTACACTGCCTACGTGAGACCCGTCTTAGAGTATGCTGCGCCAGCATGGAGCCCCCACCTGAAGAAACACATAAAGAAACTGGAGAAGGTTCAGAGGTTTGCGACGAGGCTTGTCCCAGAGTTACGAGGAATGGGATATGAAGAGCGGCTGAAGGAAATGAACCTTACGACACTAGAGAAAAGAAGGGAGAGAGGAGATATGATAGGGACATATAAAATACTCAGGGGAATTGACAAAGTGGAAATAGATGAAATGTTCACACGTAATAATAACAGAACGAGGGGACATGGGTGGAAACTGGAAACTCAGATGAGTCACAGAGATGTTAGGAAGTTTTCTTTTAGCGTGAGAGTAGTAGAAAAATGGAATGCACTTGGGGAACAGGTTGTGGAAGCAAATACTATTCATACTTTTAAAACTAGGTATGATAGGGAAATGGGACAGGAGTCATTGCTGTAAACAACCGATAGCTAGAAAGGCGGGATCCAAGAGTCAATGCTCGATCCTGCAAGCACATATAGGTGAGTACACACACACACACACACACACACACACACACACACACACACACACACACACACACACACACACACACACACACACACACACACACACACACACACACACAAACACAATATGTGTTTGTGTGTGTGTGTATCCTCCTGTGTGCGTGTGCAATCCTCCTGAAACCAATTATGAGGAGGATTGAAACAGAGGATGATAGTATGAGGCTACAGGACGACCTAGACAGACTGAATGAATGGTCAAACAAATGGCTGTTAAAGTTTTACCCGAGTAAATGCAAAGTAATGAAAGTAGGCGGTGGAAACAGGAGGCCAGACACAAGATACAGAATATGAGATGAAGTACTTAATGAAATGGAGAAAGAGACAGATGTAGGAATTGACATCACACCAAACCTGTCTCCTGAAGCCCACATAAAAATAATTACGTCTGCGGCATATGCAAGGCTGGCTAACATCAGAACAGCGTTCAGGAACCTGTGTGAGGAATCGTTTAGAATCTTGTACATCACATACATATGACCAATCCTGGAGTATGCGGCCCCAGCATTGAGCCCGTACCTTGTCAAGCACAAGACGAAGCTGGAAAAAGTTCAGAGGTATGCCATTAGACTGGTCCCAGAACTAAGAGGCATGAGATATGAGGAACGACTGCGGGAAATGCACCTTACGACACTGGGAGACAGAAGAGTGAGGGGAGACATGATCACTACCTACAAAATCCTCAGGGGAATTGACAGGGTAAACAAGGGTAAACTATTCAACACTGGCGGTATGTGAACAAGGGGACACAGGTGGAAACTGAGTACCCAAATGAGCCACAGAGACGTTAGAAAGAACTTCTTCAGTGTCAGAGTAGTTAACAGGTGGAATGCATTAGGCAGAGATGTGGAGGAGGCTTCTCCATACACAGTTTTAAATGTAAATATGATAGAGTCCAGTAGGCTCAGGAATCTGTACATCAGTTGATTGACAGTAGAGAGGCTGGCCCAAAGAGCCAAAGCTCAACCCCCGCAAGCAAAATTAGGTGAGTACACACACACACACACAACTTTGTTACTACAACAACTACAAATCGACTACAAAGCCAGCCAATGGGGCTGGCTGGCTCAGTGGAAAGCGTTCTTGACTTGTGGACCTAGGGACCAGGGTTCGATCCTGGAAAACAATGGGCAAGGTTTCTTTTACCATGTTGCCCCTGGGTGCTCTGTCCTTTACCACGATCCATGTTTTCAAGTAATACGGTGATTGCAAGACACAGGAACGAATAAACACGCCTAAACAGGGCAGAGAGGTGCACAAGTTCTGGACGCGGGCGGGCGGCATTCCGGTCACGACTGAGGTAAACAAAGGTCTAGGCCGACCGCATGGCGTGACCCAGAATCCCATGCGGCCTATGGAGGATTGTGGGAAAACAATGGCTCTCATTTAAAAAAAAATGAAGATCGGATAGTAATTTTTTTTTTTAGCAATCCCTATTAATAATCCCTAATAATCCCTATTAACGCTATTAATATCCCCTTTGTTATGTCCATTCATCCACTTGTAAACCTCTATCATGTCACCCCTAACTCTTCACCTTTCCAGTTAATGCAACTTAAGCTTTGTTAATGTATCTTCATATGAAAGATTTCTAATATGGGGAATTAACTTAGTCATCCTATGCTGGACACGTTCAAGTGAATTGATATCCATTCTATAGTACGGCGACCAAAACTGTACTGCATAATCTAAATAGGGCCTAACTAGAGCTAGATATAGCTGAAGAATCACACCAGGTGTCTTGTTACTAACGCTTCGATTAATAAATCCCAGTGTCCTATTTGCCTTATTACGAACATTCAAGCATTGATCCTTTTGTTTTAAGTTCTTACTAATCATAACTCCCAGATCCCTTTCGCAATCCGACTTCGCAATCTTAACACCATCGTGCTCGTATCTTGTAATTCTATCATTACCTGGCCTCAGAACTTTACATTTATCAGCATTAAACTGCATTTGCTAATCCTTTGACCATTTCAAAACCCTATTTAGATCAACTTGAAGTGATAGCGAGTCTTCTTCCGTATTAATTTCTCTACCGATTTTCGTATCATCGGCAAATTTGCAAATGTTGCTACTCAAACCTGAATCTAAATCATTTATATATATTATAAACAACAGAGGTCCCAGGACAGAGCCTTGAGGCACTCCACTTACAACATTTTCCCACTCTGACTTGACTCCATTTATACTAACTCTCTGTTTCCTTTGGTATAGCCATGCCCTAATCCAGCTTAATATAGCACCCCCAATACCATGAGACTCTAACTTTTTAACCAGTCTTTCATGTGGCACTGTATCAAAAGCTTTGCTAAAGTCAAGGTACACAACATCACAATCCTTACCACTATCAACTGCCTCAACTATGCTAGAATAAAAAGATAACAAATTTGATAAACATGAACGGCCATTTATAAAACCATTTTGCGACTGCTTTATTATTAATTTATTTTTTTTAAGATGAAGACGAATTTTATTTGCAATTATCGATTCGAGTAACTTTCCCACAATAGACGTTAGGCTAATTGGCCGATAGTTTGACGCAAGTGATCTATCTCCTTTCTTATAAACTGGTATCACATTAGCAACTTTCCATGACTCTGGCACTCTACCTGACTCTATTGATTTATTAAAATGGTAGACAGTGGCTTGGAAAGTTCCTTTTTGCATTCTTTAAGCACCCTGGCAAACACTTCATCCGGCCCTGGGGATTTGTGTGGTTTGAGTTTTACTATTTGTTTAAGAACATCCTCCCTGGTAACTGTTAAACTCGTCAACCTGTCCTCGTCCCCACCCACATAGACTTGTTCGGCTGAAGGCATATTGTTAAGTTCCTCTTTAGTAAATACAGATAAAAAATATTTATTATAAATACTACTCATCATTTCATCACTATCTGTTATTTGACCTGTCTCAGTTTTAATGGACCTATCCTTTCCCTAATCTTTGTCCGGAATAACTGGAAAAAACCCTTTAGGATTTGTCTTCACTTGCTCTGCTATGAAAACTTCATAGTTTCTTTTTGCTTTCCTTATCTCTTTTTTAGTATTTCTAACTAGTTGTACGAACTCCTGTTCTAAACTGATTTCCCCATTCTTAATCCTTTTATACTACGCTCTCTTTTTACCTATAAGGTTCTTCAGATCCTTTGTTATCCACTTTGGATCATTAGTATTCGATCTATTCAATTTATATGGTATACTACGTTCCTGGGCTTCGCTTAGAATATTTTTAAATAGGTTATATTTTGAATCCACATCGAAAACCCCTTTTACGTCACCTATCGCTGGGTTCACGTCTAGCTCCAATACCAGCCCACACCCCATACCCAAGACTTTCCAATCTATTTGACCCCAAAATTTTTTTAAGCTATTGAAATCAGCTTTTCGAAAATCAGGCACTTTAACAGAATTTTCTCCGACAGATCTATTCCATTCAATGCTAAATCTGATTTCTTTATGATCACTTTTCCCTAGCTCACTCCCTATTTCGATGTCCTTAATTTGTGTTTCCCTGTTAGTTAACACTAAATCTAAAATATTATTTCCCCGCGTTGGTTCCTTAATGTGTTGCGTAAGAAAGCAATCATCAATTACTTCTAGAAAATCTTCTGCTTCACTATTCCCTGTTTTGTTCAACCAGTTTATTCCGCTAAAATTAAAGTCACCCATGACATAAATACTGTTAGATCTAGATGCTCTAGATATTTCATCCTATAGATGCTTTGTATCCATTCTGTCTAAATTTGGTGGCCTATATATAACGGTAAGTGCGATAATATCTATGTTTTTCTGTGCAGACAAGAGCATTTAAATCGTTTATTTTATTTCTTAGACTTCTAGTGTTAGTGTAATATACCCTAAGTGAATTGTTATTTTGAGGAACTTCTCTTTCCCTCATCATTTTGCTAATTCTTTTCTCCCACAAACACATACTTTTATTACCTCCTTCCTCCAAATCAATTCCCATACCACTATCTACTAACAGTTTAAACTCAAACAAACACCTCTAACCACTGGTTCCAACGAGTTCGCAACAACAACAACCCCAGCTCTCGATAGATGCACTCCATCACGAGCATACATTTCATTTCTTCCATAGAAGTGTTCCCAGTTGTCTATGAAAGATATTGCATTTGATTTGCAATATCTTTACAGCCGGCAATTGACACCAAGTGCGCTCGACATCCATTTATTTCCCACTCCCTTTCTTGGAAGAATGCCACATATGATCGGGATTCCTCCCTTGCTCCTAACTAATTATATGGCTGCTTTATACCTCTGAATCAGTTCCTCACTCCTAACTCGACCAACATCATTTCCTCCCGCGCTAATGCAAATAACGGGATTGTTCCCATTTCCAGCCATAATATCCCCAATATGGTGTAGGTAGATTTACGTCACCAATTAAGACTGATTCGTTCGTGTTACATATATCAGCTATTTGATTATATGTCAATTCATCTTTTCCAAAATAAGCAGCAAGAAGCTTGAAGTAGATCCATATTAGTAATTGATGCTGTTGTTATCACCAAATGCAATAAACATATAATCTATGTCTAAGAGATGAGTGTGTAGGATGGTTATTGGGTTCACATATTTTCCTTTACCAGTTTTCATGTAAATATTACCAATAATGTTACTATTTTCACAGACATCGCAGGCTGCTTCAGGTGTAGAACAATTCTTACACAGGCTACTACAGGTGTAGAACAATTCTTACACAGGCTACTACAGGTGTAGAACAATGCTTACACAGGCTGCTTCAGGTGTAGAACAATTCTTACACAGGCTACCTTACCTACCTTGAGGTGCTTCCGGGGCTTAGTGTCCCCGCGGCCCGGTCGTCGACCAGGCCTCCTGGTTGCTGGACTGATCAACCAGGCTGTTAGACGCGGCTGCTCGCAGCCTGACGTATGAGTCACAGCCTGGTTGATCAGGTATCCTTTGGAGGTGCTTATCCAGTTCTCTCTTGAACACTGTGAGGGGTTTGCCAGTTATGCCCCTTATGTGTAGTGGAAGCGTGTTGAACAGTCTCGGGCCTCTGATGTTGATAGCGTTCTCTCTCAGAGTACCTGTTGCACCTCTGCTTTTCAACGGGGGTATTCTGCACATCCTGCCATGTCTTCTGGTCTCATGTGGTGTTATTTCTGTGTGCAGGTTTGGGACCAGCCCCTCAATTATTTTCCACGTGTAAATTATTATGTATCTCTCCCGCCTGCGCTCAAGGGAGTACAGATTTAGGCTCTTTAGTCGGTCCCAGTAATTTAGATGTTTTACTGAGTGGATTCTAGCAGTAAAGGATCTCTGCACGCTCTCTAGGTCAGCAATTTCTCCAGCTTTGAAAGGGGCTGTCATTGTGCAGCAGTACTCCACTCTAGAGAGCACAAGCGTTTTGAAAAGTATCATCATCGGTATAGCATCTCAAGTGTGAAAAGTTCTTGTTATCCAACCTGTCATTTTTCTTGCAGTTGTGACGGCTACTTTATTGTGTTCTTTAAAGGTAAGGTCTTCCAACATGAGAACACCCAGATCCTTTACATTGCCTTTTCGTTCTATGTTATGATTTGCCTGAGTTTTGTACGTAGTTTCTGTTTTTATATTTTCAATTTTTCCGTAGGTTATGAGCTGGAACTTATCCTCGTTAAACACCATATTATTTTCTGTAGCCCATAGAAAGACCTGATCTACATCTGATTGGAGGTTTGCCGTGTCCTCAATGTTGCCAACTCTCATGAAAATCCTAGTGTCATCTGCAAAGGATGATACAGTGCTATAGGTTGTGTTCTGGTCTATGTCCGATATGAGGATGAGAAAAAGTACTGGAGCAAGCACAGTACCCTGGGGGACTGAGCTCTTCACGGTTGATGGTCTGGATTTTATTTTGTTGACTATTACACATTGGGTTCTGTTGGTCAGGAAATTGTAGATCCATCTGCCTATTTTTCCGGTAATTCCTTTTGAACGCATTTTATGTGCAATAACACCATGGTCACATTTATCAAAAGCTTTTGCGAAATCTGTGTAAATTACATCAGCGTTTTGTTTGTCTTCCATAGCATCTAATGCCATATCATAGTGGTTCAGCAACTGCGACAGGCAAGAGCGCCCTGTTCTGAAACCATGTTGTCCGGGGTTATGGAGATGCTGTGATTCCATGTATTTTGTGATCTTACTTCTTAGCACTCTCTCAAAAATTTTTATGATGTGCGATGTCAGTGCTATCGGTCTGTAATTTTTTGCCTCTGCCTTATTTCCTCCTTTATGGAGTGGTGCTATCTCTGCTGTTTTTAGTATGTCAGGGATAACGCCAGTATCTAGGCTTTGTCTCCACAGAATGTGAAGGGCCTGCGATAGTGGTTTCTTACAGTTCTTGATGAATATGGAGTTCCAAGAATCCGGGCCTGGTGCAGAGTGCATAGGCATACTGTTTATGGCTTCTTCAAAATCTAGTGGGGATAGGGCGACGTCTGATATATGATTTGATGTTAGTATCATATCCATGAAAAATTCATTTGGGTTATCAATCTTTAGTGAATTTAATGGCTCGCTGAAAACAGAGTCGTACTGTTTCCTCAGTAACTCGCTCATTTCTTTGTTGTCATCGGTGAAAGTTCCATCTCCCTTTCGCAGGGGTCCGATACTAGATGTGGTTTTTGATCTTGATTTTGCATAGGAGAAAAAATATTTCGGATTTCTCTCTATTTCACTGATGGCCTTTTGCTCTCTTTGCCTCTCCTGGGTTTTGTATGATTCTTGTAGCTTGAGTTCAATTGTTTCTATTTCTCTACCTAACCTTCTTCGCCGTTCTTGAGATAGGGTGCGACTCTCAAGTTGTTCCGCGATTCGTTTTCTTCGCCTATATAGGGAACGACGTTCCCGTTCCAATCTGCATCTCTTTCTCTTTTTTCTTAGGGGTATGCGGTTTGAACATATTTCTAGTGCTACTGAGCTTATTTTTTCCAGGCACTGGTTCAGGTTTGCATTTCCTAGCTGTTCTTCCCAGTTTATTTCTGTGAAGTCCTGGTTTATTTGCTCCCAGTTTATCCGTTTATTATTGAAGTTGAATTTGCTGAAATCTCCTCCACCGGGAATCTGGACTGGTTTTGAAGGTCCATTCCCCATGGTTGTCAGAACTTCAATTAAGTTGTGATCTGAGTAACAGGTATTTGTAATCATTATGTTCCCGATCAACTCATCATTATTAGTGAAAATGAGGTCCAGCGTGTTCTCCTTCCTAGTTGGTTCTACTATTTGCTGGTTTAAGGCAAACCTGTCGCACATCCGTAGCAGGTCATTTGCATGTGCCTGTTCATTTAGGCAACTTCCTGGTATTCTTTCTGATAGTACTGTATTAGCCAGGTGCTTCCATTTCAGGTGCCGTAGGTTGAAGTCCCCAAGCAGGATGATGTTCGGAGCTGGATTTGTGAGGTTTTCCAAGCAGTGCTCTATTTTCATTAGTTGGTCTTTAAACTGCTGAGGGTTTGCCTCCGGTGACTTATATACAAGGACAACAACTACATTTAGGATCTCTATTTTGACTATCAGCACTTCCACCATATCATTTGAGGTGTTTAGCAGCTCAGTACAGATGAGTGTGTCTTTGATGTAGAGGCTGACCCCACCCTGAAGCCGGTGTTTCCTATCACATCTGAAGAGATTGTATTATGAGATCCATATTTCACCATCAAGGTAGTCCTTTGTGTGAGTTTCCGTTAGGGCTGCAAACACTGCATTTGCCTCATGAAGGAGACCATCTATAAAGTGAACTTTGTTGGATTTGCGTGTTTTTATACCCTGGATGTTGGCAAATATAAATGATGTTATCGTGTTAGTGGAAGTGCTGGAAGCCTTACTTGGTGTTAATATCTGAGGCTCTGGTAAGGAGGCCACTGTGTTTACGTCCTCTCTAGCATTTGACCGAGTTGGTGGTAGAGTCTGGTCATTTTTAGCCATTCTTCTCCTCCTCCTCTTGCTAAAAAATTATCCCGGTCGATGGAGTAGTGGCTGTTTTCATAGTGGTAGTCTGTCGGTTTTTTTTCGCCTGGTACCTCTTATATGAAAAGCTGGACATTCAGCACTGACGCACTCTTTCCTGTCCAAAGAGTTCTTGCAAATTTGTGGGTGAAATAATTCACAGCTTTTGGTACATTTACCTGTATTGAGGAGGTTTCTGCACTTTCTAGGGTGATCGTGTGTACATGTTCCATTTATTCTTCCCGATTCCCCATGCTTACAGGTAGCCCATCTGTGGCTACTACAGGTGTAGAACAATTCTTACACAGGCTACTACAGGTGTAGAACAATTCTTACACAGGCTACTACAGGTGTAGAACAATGCTTACACAGGCTGATTCAGGTGTAGAACAATTCTTACACAGGCTACTACAGGTGTAGAACAATTCTTACACAGGCTACTACAGGTGTAGAACAATGCTTACACAGGCTGATTCAGGTGTAGAACAATTCTTACACAGGCTACTACAGGTGTAGAACAATTCTTACACAGGCTACTACAGGTGTAGAACAATGCTTACACAGGCTGCTTCAGGTGTAGAACAATTCTTACACAGGCTGCTTCAGGTGTAGAACAATTCTTACACGGGCTACTACAGGTGTAGAACAATTCTTACACAGGCTAATACAGGTGTAGAACAATGCTTACACAGGCTACTACAGGTGCAGAGCAATTCTTACGCAGACTACTACAGGTGTAGAACAATGCTTACACAGGCTACTACAGGTGTAGAACAATTCTTACACAGGCTACTACAGGTGCAGAGCAATTCTTACGCAGACTACTACAGGTGTAGAACAATTCTTGCACAGGCTGCTTCAGGTGTAGAACAATTCTTACGCAGACTACTACAGGTGTAGAACAATTCTTGCACAGGCTACTACAGGTGTAGAACAATTCTTACGCAGACTACTACAGGTGTAGAACAATTCTTGCACAGGCTGCTTCAGGTGTAGAACAATTCTTACACAGGCTACTACAGGTGTAGAACAATTCTTACACAGGCTACTACAGGTGCAGAACAATTCTTACACAGGCTGTTTCAGGCGTAGAACAATTCTTACACAGTCTGCTTCAGGTGTAGAATAATTCATACACAGGCTGCTTCAGGTGTAGAACAATTCTTACACAGGCTACTACAGGTGTAGAACAATTCTTACACAGGCTACTACAGGTGTAGAACAATTCTTACACAGTCTGCTTCAGGTGTAGAACAATTCTTAAACAGGCTGCTTCAGGTGTAGAACAATTCTTACACAGTCTGCTTCAGGTGTAGAACAATTCTTACACATGCTACTACAGGTGTAGAACAATTCTTACACAGGCTGCTTCAGGTGTAGAGCAATTCGTATACAGGCTGCTGCAGGTGTAGAACAACTCTTACACAGTCTGCTTCAGGTGTTGAGTTCGTTCAAACTATGCCAATGAATCTGGGTATATTAACGTTACCAAATATTTTCAAAAGTTTCTCCGTCTCATTAATATATAAATTTTAATTTATCGTTTAGACTAATGGCAATTTTGAACGTAAGGCCTTTTATGAACATGTAGGTCGAGCAGTCACAATAAATGATAACTGATTTTCTTTAGAAGTTTTGAATCATTAACTATTACATCCTCAGCAATTTATCGGATACTGTTATCACAGTGGCATCCAGGCAGCAGCTTATATGTGTGACTATTATTACATAAAAATTAGTGAAAATAAAGATTCTAAATGATTTTTGCTCCTGATTGAAAATAGAACTATTGTAATGCTTAGAAACAACTAGAATTTAAAATGTTTAAATAAACAGCACTCATTGGCTACAATTAATTGTAACTGGGTATTGAATTACAGTTTGAGTCAGTATTGAGTTACAGATGTAGTTTCCTGAGGTATATAAGGTAAGAATCCCAGGACTCCTTCCCTGTTGTTGTCTTCACACATGACACCCACAGTGTATGCTCAGTAACTGTACTAGACACATAAATAACAAGAATTATATTAAGAACACGAGACTACACTAAAGATAAGAATGACACTACCAAACTCCTAACGACTTTTCTCCCAAGAACACATAAGAACATTACCTTACTCTCATATCCCACCCTGGCCACACCTCTCAGCCTAGAGTACTGAGTGTTCCCAGGAACACATAAGAACATTCCCTTACTCTCATATCCCACCCTGGCCACACCTCTCAGCCTAGAGTACTGAGTGTTCCCAAGAACACATAAGAACATTCCCTTACTCTCATATCCCACCCTGGCCACACCTCTCAGCCTAGAGTACTGAGTGTTCCCAAGAACACATAAGAACATTCCCTTACTCTCATATCCCACCCTGGCCACACCTCTCAGCCTAGAGTACTGAGTGTTTCCAGGAACACATAAGAACATTCCCTTACTCTCATATCCCACCCTGGCCACACCTCTCAGCCTAGAGTACTGAGTGTTCCCGGGAACACATAAGAACATTGCCTTACTCTCATATCCAACCCTGGCCACACCTCTCAGCCTAGAGTACTGAGTGTTCCCGGGAACACATAAGAACATTGCCTTACTCTCATATCCACCCCTGGCCACACCTCTCAGCCTAGAGTACTGAGTGTTCCCAAGAACACATAAGAACATTCCCTTACTCTCATATCCAACCCTGGCCACACATAACAAATTGTTATGTTCATAATACTTATGTATGATCATTTCAGAAGCATCTTGAGTCGTGATTAATCATACCAGATAACAATATATTTGTTTGACAGGTTGGACAGCTGTTCAGCGCACAGCCTTTAGAGGTCACAACTACGTGGTGAAGATCCTCACCCGTTATGGTGCAGATATCAACGAGGAGAATGAAGTGTATAGCAACGATATTAGGCAATTTAGGCTATATGGTAAGAAATCCATGAACTTTATAACA